>NW_006429595.1:153512-199737 GCF_000325575.1 Pteropus alecto | reverse complement strand
AAGGCTCCCTCCCCAGGGGACAGCACCATGGTGCTAGGACAAATGGATATCAAAAGAATGAAGCTGAACTCCTACCTTACACCATATATAAAAATTAACTGAAAATGGATTAACAACCTAAATATAAGAGCTAAAACTGTAAATTTCTTAGAAGAAAACATAAGGATAAATCTCCATAGCTTTGGATTTGGATTCCTAGATATGACACCAAAATGGATTCCTAGATATGACACCAAAATGACAAGCAACAAAAGAATTGGATGTCATCAAAATTAAAAACTTTTGTGCATTAAAGGATATTATCAAGAAAGTGAAAAGACAATATACAGAATGGGAGAAATTATTTGCAAATCATATACTTGATAAGGGTCTAGCATCCAGAATACATAAAAAACTTTACAACTCAACAAAAAGATAAATCAATTAAAAAATAGGCAAAGGACTTTAGCAGACATTTCCCTAAAGATGAGACACAAATGGCCAACAAGCTCATGAAAAGATGATCAACATCCTTAGTCATCTGCATGCCACTGAAATGCAAATCAAAACCATGACATAGCTCCTCATACTCACTAGGATGGTTATAATTTTAAAAAGAAAAAAAAAAAAAACCAGAAAACATATCAAGTGCTGCCAAAGCGTGGAGAAATTAGAACCCTCTTACACAGCTGGTCTGAATGTAAAATGGTGCGATATATATGGAAACAGTAAGACCATTCCTAGAAAGTTAAATACAGGATTACCACATGATGCGACAATTCCACTCTTAGGTATATATATCAAAAAGAACTGAGGACAGATACTCAAACAAATCTTTGTGCATACGTTCACAGCAGCGTTAGTCACAATAACCAAAAGATGGAAGCAACCCACATGTCAAGCAGCTGATGAGTGGATAAACCAGTTGTGGTAAAGCCATACAATGGAGTATCATTCAGCCTTAAAAAGGAATGGAGGGCCAACACAAGCGACAACATGGATGAACCTCAAAAACTTATGCTGAGTGAAAGCAGCCAGATGTGAAAGGCCACATACTGCATGATCCCAATTACATGAAATGCCCATATATGGTAAAAGCATCGAGACAGAAAACCTACCGTGGTGCTAGAGGATGTGGGGAGAGGGGACAGAGCAGTGACTGTTCAGTGGGCATGGGGTCTCCTTGAAAATGAAATGATTAGGAACTAGACAGAGGCGATGGTTGCACAACATTGTGAATTGCTAAATGCCACTGAAATGTTCACTTTAATTTGGTTATTTTATGTTATGTGAATTTTATCTCAATAAAAAAGAAAAAGAACCTAGCCTTGTAAGAGTGACACAATCCTGTTATCACCACCACAAACCCCGTCATCACTAAGGCTGGCCGAGTGCTCACTCTATCAGGCAGCCGCAAGAGCCCTAAAATGTACAATTTTGGAATGACCCTGTAATAATGGGGATGATTATTATTATCCCTATTGTACAATGAGGAAACTGAGGCACAAGAGGATAGATGTCTGCTTAAACCCAAAGGTCTTCTCACTATTCAATGAGATAGCCCTCCCCTCACCCCAAGCACTGGGCTCAGCACTCAGCAAGCAGACAAGAGCCTTCGCAGGCCACCAAGGCCGCAGGGCCCCAGATAGGTGGCTAACTACACAGGTGCCACAATCCTGCAGTTCTGGGAATGGACCCTGAAGCCCAGAAAGACCTAGCACATGTTTTTGAAAACATTAAGCTCACTCTTCATCTCAGAACATAAACTGAAATAAAGTTCAAGCAATCTGAAGAGTGGACTGTGAAGCAAGGTGCATGTGTCGGCTCTCACAATGCATGTAACTTTCTAAACAAACATACAAAAAATGGGAAAGAAAATCGGAGAGTACACTGATGAATCAAAAGTGCTCCAAATCGAAAACAAATTTTCAAGTGCAAATTATCAAAAATATTTACAATAAATACAGCCAAGAAATATAGCCAATAAATACTATCCTTCCTCCAAGAACTAACAGCCTCTCCCTACTGAAGATCAAGGCAGAGCCAGGAACAGAACAGGCACCCAGCTACTGTGGGAAAGAGATGCTCCCTCAGCAACCACACATGAAAGGCATGCTACAATCACTACACCATATCGTTTTTACCTGACAAGTCAAGCACAATCAAATACATCACAAAAATGACACCCCTTGTTGGCAAAGGCATAGTGAAGATGGCAACCACAGCCGGACACTGCCTTGAGCCTGCCAGCCTCAGTTTGCTCATCCATCAAGTGGCCTCATGATACAAATGGTCACCGGATGAAGATGGCCGAGGCCAAGTGCTGCACAGCTGCACATGCAGTGAGTTCTCGTAGCCCATACCCACCAGGAGCCATGGGCTGGAGTGAGAGGCAGAGCCCTACACCCATTCACGATCAACCTGATCCAGAAACTGGACCCAGATTTCGCACCCTACCTCCACAACCCGAGTTCGCACTCTATATCCACACTCTGAGTCCATATCCCCTGTCCACACCCCACGTCCATAGCCCAGATCCACAACCTGAATTCACACCCTGCATCCACATCTATATCCACACCTCAGGTCCATACTGCGCATCTACACCCTGTGTCCATAACCCAAGTCCAGATCCCATGTCCATACCCATTTCCACATCCCAGTTTCATACCCCAGGTCCACATCCCAAGTCTGTACCCTGAGTTTACACCCTACATCCACACTCTGAGTCCATATCCCCTGTCCACATCCCACATCCACAGCCCAGGTCATGCCTGGTAGTGGCTCCAGGCTATCTTCTAACTGGAAGTTTCTGGAGCAGACAGACACTCAGGATAGCCCACCTCTCTGATGGGTCTGCTTCTGTCCCATCAGGGGCCATACATACCGGTGGCTATTATGTACCCTTGTCAACCCCAGCCATAGGGGCCCAGGGACCTACAAGGAGAGTAGTATGCTCTACCACGAGGTCTCTATGTGCCACCCCCACTCAAAGGCCACGTGAAGGTTGAGTTTCAGGTCAATCAAAAGGGAGAAAATCAACATATCTTAAAATACAACTCCCCCAATGGGCAGTCTTCAGTCCCGGGTACCAGGACAGGCTCCTCAAACTGCCCGCTGGTCCCGCATGTCTCTGAGGTCCCATCATGCTCTGGAAGGCAGAGGAGACCAGCCCATGTAACAGGTGGGGAAGCTGAGACCGAGGGGTCATGACAATGTGCACGGAAACATCCCACCCTACCCACTGGGGCTCTCTCTTTACACCACCACCCTCTGATGGTGCAGGTCTCACCTGGGTGGAATGGAAGCCCAGGATGGGGAGGGGAAATGAGAGGTAGGTCCCTTGTTTGGCCCCAAACACCTTAGGGCTGCCCCTGGGAGAACCGCCCAGGACCTGGGCCACAGGCAGGCACGGAGGCTGAAGCCAGGGCCACCCACCAGGGGGTAACCACAGGCAGGCCAGCCCCTCCCCTAAAAGGGATGCAGCAGCACCCCCTGGACTGGCCGCCAGGCCCCTACTGCCTATGCCTGCAACCCTGGCAAAGGCTACTTGGCTTGTTAACTAAGGCTCCAGAACCAGCTCACTGCTGTGCTGTGTGCAGAGGGGACAGCCCAGCTTACCTCCTGCCCAAGGTGTCTCCAGGGCCCGGGGATCCCACTGCTCCATGTGAGCTCCTGCACAGTGAGGCTTGGCCATGTCATGGTCAGCTCCATCCATGCTAAGCAACTGTTCACTGAAACTGTGTATTTATTTTATTATCCCAAAGTGAAGGCTTTCCGAGTAAGAAATTATTTAGGAAATTACCCCAAAATCTGAGAAGATAACAACAGCTATGGAAAAGTCTGAAGCATTTCCCCTGCACTAAAGCCAGAAGCAAAGACACTACCATTCCAGAGGAGACTGATTCTTTAGTACGCACCCTCAGTGTGTGTGATCAAGGCTGTCTGCCTTCACTAAATACCATGGGCGAGTGGTTAAAAGCATCAGTTTGAAGAAAATCCCAAATATGCACATGCCTGTGGATGGATGTCCACATACACCCTCTGCAGAAAGCCTGTTAAGGGCCACTTAAGCCCAAGCAGCTAGAGCTCACCGACTTGGAGGTCACTTCCCCATGGAGACTGCCGCTGACCCAGGACAAAAGCTGGGCTTGCTCAAGGACTTCCCCAGATGGATGTAGGGGCTCAGCACCCACAGCCTGATCTGCACGAACTCCTGTGTCTGCAGCAGGGTGCCCGAGTCTTCACCTGTCCCCTGCCCCATGTGGTTTGCATGCAGGGACTACGTAGATAAAGGCTCGGTGAGGACTGAGGTGTGCCAAGGAGGAGGAAGGATGTTCCTCACAGCACCCGGGCCCAGACTCAGGGGATTCTTGAAGGAAGGTGGGCACTGCCCTCCTGAGAGGCAGGCATTAGACTTGCCCCATGCTCTAGGCCCAAGCAATGGCTCCAAGTTACCTGCAGAAGGTCCTAGGACAGATGGAAGATGAGGAGCACTTGCTGGCTAAGAGCTGGGCCCTGGACACAGCCAGGCCCTGCTGCATCTGTGTCCCTGAGGTCGCCACATCTGCACAAGGCAGTCCAGACCCAAGATGGGCCCACATAGAAGCTGTGGCCTAAGTGGTTACACGAGGCCTAGGGCTGGGGGCCAGGTGAGCACAACTGTAGTGAAAGGAGAGCAGGAAAAGTATGTGGAGGAAGAGTAGAGGAAAGGGTGGCGGGGCGGGGGAGGGGGAGAGAGAGAGAGGACCAAATCCCAGGTAGTTAACTCAGGACAGAGGGAATACCAGGAGGGTGTTGCGGGGCCACAGGAAAGAACTAAAGTCACCCAGATATCAGTTCTAAGACAGAACAACTTCAATGGCTCTGACAGCTCAGCAAAGAGACAGCCAGATAATTGCTACGTTTGCTCCTTTTTGGTCTAGGGAGAGCCTCAGGCCTTCCTGGAATACGGGAGTTTCAGGGACCAAATCCAGGCCACCCAGCTCTACCATCCCTGTCAAAAGGCTGTGGCTAACCCTGGTGGTAGGCTGCAGGTGGGAGCACAGGCCACAGGGGTCACTTAAGATATCTCTTTAAACCCTGCTGATCTTGCTCTCCCTCCCAACTCCCGAGAATCCAGGTCACCGCACCCAAGGCCCCAGGGCCCTAAAAGATAGGCTCAAATGAACAAGCGACATTTCCATAAATTTTCAGGCCTCTCAGGAGTTCAAGGATGGCGCTGCCTGTGTGACATTTGAGGGATCGGGCAGAACCAGGACCAAGGACAGACCCAGGCCTTACACCATAAAGAAGTGGAGACCACCAGCCAGCCCAGCAATGCATGTGTTGAGTGGAGTGGCCTGAGTGGGGGCAAGACACTCAAAAGTGCATCACAGGCACAGAGGATGAGCAAGACCCCACCCATCCACCATGGGACACAGGCTATGGACCACGAGGCAATGGCTGAGACTAGCAGCTCCAAGTGTGTGGTCATGAAATGGTTGAGATACTCGGGGAAGTAAACAAGCACATGGAAGCTGCTATGTCTTGTCACTGTACACACCACAGAACACACACTGCAGAGTGCTCTGTGTGGCCAGAATACTGCAAATTTAATTTTAAAATAAGAAGAATTAAGTAGATCTTTACATATGGACCTGGAAAGAAATTCACAAGATATCATGAAGTGAAAAAAAAAAACAAGTTCTAGGGAAATGTGTATAGTACAATCCTTTTTGGTGGAAAACCCATAACAAAGCTGGGTGCATATATCTATGTATATGAGTGTGTGTATGTGCCTGCGTGTTCCTGTCTGTGAGCTCACTCAGTTCACCCCGCAGAGGCTGGGTAGTGAGAACTGGGGAAGGAAGAGGCTGTATTTTCAGGGGAGCACGACCCAGTGAGGCCAGAGACTGGTTTGATCTCAGCCACTGGTGACCCTGGCACCTTGTACTGAGTCAACCTCAATTGAGATTAAAGCTAATTTAGTGCCCAGGACCCAGGAAGTAGAAAGATAACAGAATTTTCAAAGGTGGAGTTGGGTGGGGTAGGGGAATAAGCCACAAAGAAAATGACCAAGAAAAAGGAACTGAAGGGGTAGAAGGGAAGGAAGTTCAGAATTCAGGCACTTGCAAGGCAGTACAAGCCATCAGAATTGCCCAAGGCCTGCTGCCCTCAGGGAAGCCTGCTCCTTGTGCACAGCTGGGATCTGCCCCGGGATCTGCCCTGGGAGCTGCTCTGCTTGTGAGACCCTGGAGGCACCAAGGACTAGAGAGGAAGCGCTTCTCCAAGGAGTTCCCACAGGAATCCCCTGCTCTGCCCTCTGCCGGGACTTTCCAGAGGAGAGCTCTTCCAGGACACAGGCTCCTGGGCTCCCAGGCCTGGGTGCCCTACACTTGAGTGCTTAGTGTTTGCAAATTATGTCCTGACTCCACAATTATATTGCATGGGCTTTTTTCAATTATATTGCATGGGCTTTTTTTTTTTTTTAATTGTTGTTGTGAAGAGTGTTGACTTAATAGAAACCACAACTTCAGTAAATCTGTTCTGACATGTATTTCTTTTTTTAAGTTATAGGAGGAGCCTTAAAGAAAAAAGGAAGTGGCCCCTTTCGATCCCAAAGGGGTAGGAGACAAACAGAGCCTCCCCTCAACTGGTTGGCCTTGCAGCATTGGTGGGAGGCACTGAGGAGCTCAGTGGTGGCACAGCTGATCCATCAGTAATGGTAATAATATGGGTAGGGCTGCAGGGACAGGGTGCTCATCCTGCACGTGGGGCGACTAACATGGGAAGGAATCACCTGAAACAGTCATGTGTGCCAAGAGCTTTAAAAAAGTTTTTATCCTACAGGTTGGTAATGCCACATCTAAGGCGAAAAGTAGAAACGCACACAAGATTCACGTGCAAGGTGGGTCATCCCAAAATTACTTAAAATAGCAAAAATTAGAAACAGCAAATCCCTCCAGCCAGGAGGTCAGATACTCATGTCATGCTGTGCTCACCTGGCAGAATATTATGCACCCATTAAAACTCAGTTGTACATATTTTTGAGTTGAGAAGTTTAAGATTTACAGACACTAAAACTACAGCACTGGTGCAGCATGACACCCAGGAGGGCTCTGCACTGATGCTGGATGATGGCATGCTTGCTTTCTGTTTATATTTTTCTGTACTTTGCTAAGTCACCAAAAAGGGTGTGTATTCTCTATATAACAGGTAGTAAAAGCCATGCTTTAGTTTGAAGGTTGGAATGGCCCGAGTGCCCCTTCTCCTGTTGTTCCTGGGTCCCGGCACCAAATGAAGGAGGCCTCCTGAGCCAGATCCCTAATGCAGCCAGGCCCTCAGAGAACAAGTCACAAAAATGAGTGGGAAAAGGAAAAGAGGAAACAGCTAATAGAGTCTGGTTGGCCTAGAGTGAGTGTGGGGGTAGGATGTGTATGCAGGGGATAACGGGATGCCTGCCACAGCCCAGGGACAGCAGGTGACACTGCCCCACAAAGGAGAAGTCTTGCTCCCTCCTAGAGGGTTGCCAGTGTGGTGATTCAGTGCAAGAGGACCTCCAAGGGTCACAGAGACCAGAGATCCCCAACCCCCAGGCCGTGGCCTGCTAGGAACCAGGCTGCACAGCAGGAGGTGAGCGGCAGGCGAGCGAAGCTTCATCTGTATTTGAAGCTGCTCCCCAGCACTAGTATCATCACCTCAGCTTCACCTCAGATCATCAAGCATTAGATTCTCATAGGAGCACTGGTCCCTGGTGCCAAAAAGGTTGCAGACCGCTGATATAGACCATTTGTTTTCCACTTGACTCTCATGGGGACTCAGCAACAGAACAATGACAGGGCTTTGCGGGCCCGAATGAGGTCTGTCTCCTGAGTCCAAGATGCCGACTCATAGGAACAAAACAGTGTGATTACTGTCAGAAGGCACTAGGCTTTGGGGTGACTATTACACAGCCATAGATAGGTAACCAGGACTATGGAAATGGACTGGATACTCAGAAGAGATGAAAACAGGCTATGAAATGCAAAGGACAATTGTCCTCCTGGCCCTTGATGGTGGGTTAGATGAACTGAAGAGGGTTGTATGTGCTATTCCCAGCACAGTGTCTGGCACACAGCAGGGCCCGGCGAAGACAGTTTACTGCTTGTCATATCCATCACCATCATCACAGTCATTATTACCACCTCATCACCATCATCATCATTACCATTATATTATCACCACCACCATCACCAATACCATTACCATCACCTTCATCAACACCATCACCACCATCATATCATCACCACTACCATCGTCACCATGACATCATGACCACTACCATCATCGCCATCATCACATCACCATCAACACCATTACCATCATCATCACCACTCTTCTCCTCATCATCACCATCACCACCACCACTATTATCATCATCGCTGTCCTCCTCCTTCTCCTTGTCATCATCATCATGATCACCAACATGATCACCATCACATAATCATCACCACCAGCATCACCATTACCATCATCCTCACCATTACATCATCATCACTATCACCACCATCACATCACCACCACCAACATCTAGCCCATCATCATCATCACTTTCTCCTGCTGGGCTGATGGGCCATAACACATGTTATCATTTCTGGCAGCAAGTGGCTGAGAAAGAACAAAACTCCAGAGGGAATTACAGAATCTGCATGGGAAGAATGTCAACATCCATTCCCTCTTCTCACATATGCCACCTCCACTACTCCAGGCCTCTGAGGTGAGGGGACCCAGCCCAAGCCCTTCCCATCTCCAAGGAGATGATGGAGGGGCTGGCAGCCTTGGTCCTGCCCCCACCTCACCCAAAGCTTTTTCCTCCCTAGCTTTGATACCTTTTATTGTGCTTCTCCATACTTCCCCTTAGGAGGATGAGGAGTCCAAGAGAAACAAGCCATAGCAGGACAGAAACCATAGGCAGGCAATCTAGAGAGGAGCCTGCACCATCTTCCAAGTCATCACTGAGAATGCCACTCACGAGAATCTGGAGGAAGCCCAGCAGTAGGGTGAGGAAAGCAGGGCCCAGAGAGCCTGTGCTTCAATTTCTCAAGTTATCATAATTCAGAAGAGACACACGTGTCCACACAAACAAGATAACACTCATGTTCATAGATGTACCCTTGTGGGGCACATGGAGTTTGCTTCTCTCTTCTAGTTCAATAGTTTAGACAGGGCAGGTCATGACTCTATAAATTGATATAGCTCATTCAGTGGTAGGAGATGCAGGGCAAGGTCCCTGATATCCACGCGCCTCTCCTACTGGCTGCCGTGGGGCAGGTGACTCGCACCCCTAGGCTTGGTCCTTCATCTGGAAAAAGGCACCAAAGTCAGTGTGTAGGGCAGTGTAAGGATTAACTGGACTAGTGAGGATCCAGCACAGGGCCAAGGGAAGAGTCCCAAGTGAGGCAGAGTACAGAAGTGAGGCATCTACAAGTGGGTGCCACCTGGGTATGGACAGGACCCAAGACCTCCCCTGCACAGATGAGGGACTTGGGCAGAGGCAATCAGGTGACAGTTCTCTGCTCACTCAATGTCACTGTCCCCTGAGAGGCTCTCCTCACCCAATTCTTATTTTAAAAATTTATAACTTAAAGAAATGTTGACAGATTAGTACAATGGAGACCTGTGTTCCCTTTACTCACATTCTCAAATGGTTAACAATTGGCCTCATTTGCTTTATATTCCTGCCCGCACCAATTTATCAGCCTGAAGTCTACTAAAAACAGGACCATCTGCACCATAACCACAGCATCAAAGTTAATGCCCAAAATGTGTCCTAATGTAGGTGTCTACACATCCACATTTCTCCAGTTGTCTCAACAACATTTTTAACAGCTGTTATGGACCCAGAATACCATGTGGCACCGGCTGTGGAGTCTCTGGGCTCCTTAAACGGGGACGAGTTTTTTGTCTTTGGCCGTGTTGCCTGTTATAGGCTCCTGGCCAGTGGTCACTATAGAGGCACATTCTGGACTCTGGCATTCTCCTGCATGACTTCACTTGAGCTGTATTTCTGGTGTGGGTGCCCATGTGTGGTGCTGGTGTAGATCACAGACATGGGTCAGCCTGTCCCTTATATGTACGAAGACCAAGGCAATCTCTTGGCCAAGGCAAGTCCACTGTCAGGTGATGAAGAAGGGACTCTGTGAGGGGTTACTCTGCAGCCCCCACAACATCTGACCTGTGGCCTCAGGATCCAGAGATGATCTAGCAGGAATCAGTTATTGCCCTGGAGGCAGGGGGTTCCACTTAGCAATATGTCCTGACAATCACACTGTCTTAGCAAAAGGTCCAGATGGGAGCAGAGAGCTTCTGGGAAGGTTGGAACATTGGATGTCAAGTCTCACCCCCACTGCTGGGTCAGGCACGTGTCTGAAGACAAACCAGACCTCGAAGCTGCTGCAGAAGGACCTGTTTTAGGGAGGCGGGTGGGGCCAGGCTGTGGCCCTGTCAGCCCTGGAAACCTGGGGCTAAAACTTCCCTCCTAGGGGACACAGAACCCCTTACAAAATGGACCCAAGTTCCAGATTTGTTTCTAGTCACCATCCATGGCCCTCGGCCACAATCTGTGCCGAGGGGCCAGCTTTGCCTCATTATCTAAAAATTCACTACTCAGCTGCATTTCTGGACTATACTTGCTAAAGGAAAACCTAAGCGTGACTGGTGGAAATCACAGACGGAGTCAAGCAAGTCCCCTGCCTGCAGGACTTAAGTCATTTATCTCTAGCGCCCGTTACTCAGCCCTAAGGGAACTGCTCTGCCTGGCTCCTCTCCAAAGTCCCAGAGGCACTAAAGCTCTGTGACCTAGAAACCTAAGGGCCTCCCTGTCCCAGAGGAAGAGCGAAAGTCCTTGATTTCCCATTGGCACAGTCACTCCAGTGAAGGACACAACAGAGCAGACATCTGTCTGAGAGCAAACAAGAACAGGAGGGACCAGAGTGAGGAAAGCACCCAAGAGGTCCAAGTGACTCATGTGGACTCAGCTGAAACAATGCACTAAGGGCTGCTTTCTTAAAATCTTACTCCTAAAGAATTTAAAAATACAAAATCTTGTCTGTAGGTTTAGTTTAGATAGGTGTTCTTTGGAGAGAAATAAGCAGGCACACAGGCTCATGGCTCTAATTAACCAAGGTCACGTCAGGGCTAGCTGTGGGCCCTGAGGGAGACACGGCCCTTCCTTCCTGCACCCCAAGGAAACACAGCTCAGGGGGACAACACCCCTGACTCTGAAAGAGTGCCTGCCACAAGTCACAGACACAAGAATACAAACAATTCCAAACAATGAACAGCGGCACCAGTAGTGAAAAATACCAAGTGCTTAATTCAATGACTACTTTCTGTGGAGTCACATATGTCTCTGGGAGACCTCGTCTCCCTGTCAAAGATGCAGTAAACAGGAGGAAGACTCTTGCGTAGAAGAAAACATAATGAAACTGCCTGACCAGCGATTTAAATCGTGACTTTATGTAAAAAGCTTATAGAAAAGGGCATAAATGGTTTTTAAACACACTGAAAGATGTTCCACCTATTGGCTGTCACAACACTAGGAGGACAGGGAGCATTTGGTGTGCTGATGGTGCAAACACACATGCATTCCCACGTGGCCTCCAGGGTTGCTGATACTGAGAACATGTGCTCCCTTGTCTGTGGCTCTCTTCTCAGAGTGCACAGGTACACTGGCACAGGTGTGCACAGGGTGTTTACTTCAGCAGCAATCAGGGGTCCATCCGTGGGAGACTTGGGTAAATGTATGGAATACCAAGAAGAACAAACCCCACAATTACTAATCTGGAACAATTTCCAGGATGTACTGTTAAGCAAAGAGCATTGCAGAAGAGTGTAGGGCACACACTCTTTTTTGCAGGGCATTGAAGGAAATACATGAACATGCTCCTCTGTGATCAGAATGTTCTGTAAAGACTCAGAAACCTGATTCCAGTGGCCACCTCTGAAGAAGTCTGGTGGTCAGTGGGGAAGGGTCAGACTTGTCACTAGAGACAAATTTTTGACTACTGAATTTCCCCTGTAAGTACATACTGGTATCTGCTTTCAAAAATTTTAAAGAACAACTACAACCCTAATAAACTTATTTGATTCAAATCAGAGGTATTTGAATGTTTTAAAGTATATACAAATAGAGTTTTAACAAAATACTCTCTGACTCTCAAAAATAAATCTGTATAGAATGCAGGTCAAAAGCAAGCATTTATGGTAAGTGCTCAGCACTTTCTGAGAGCACTTTAAGCAGGCAAGAATTTAGGGCTCTTGCAGCATCAGAAAAAAAAAAAACAACTCTCAGCAAAAATTCATCCTGTCCAGCCCTCTCCTTGATGGGATGAGAACACTAAGGCCAAGGGTGGACAGTGGGTCTGCCCGCCATATTTTTGTGTTCCTTCAACAAGTCACATTTAGTGCTGTTCTGGGACATAGCGTAAAGCAAGAGGCCCAATACATGGGAGGGCTTTCCCTGATGCTACTCTAAAGAAATGACAGAAGTTCTAGTGGTCACAGATCTCCACACAGTTGGGCCTTCAGAGACCTACCACAATTCCACATGGCAGAGACCTGGGGGTCATCTAGAACAAGCTGCCAAATGGACATGTCGGGCGCAGAGGATGCAGTGCTTAGCCCATAGGGAGGGAGTGGACATGTGTGAGGAGACAGAAGTATGGCCTCTGAGGAGTGGGAGACAGGAGACGGCAGCCAAGGCCTGCATAGGTCCATAAGGGTAGCCTTGTGAATGTGCACTGAGCACTGTCAGAGCTCCTCATTTTTCAAGGAAACCCGGAAACACACATCTTTAGGTAAAATTTCCTGCATTTAATATATGGAACTGTAATATATCATGGGCAGACACCTGTGGCCAGTGTGGCCAGCCAGTGGGCAGTTTGCAACCTCTGCCCCACTTCCAGATATGGCAGGGATGTTGGAATTATCATATCAGGAAATAAAATTACTATGATGAATATGCTAAGGGCATTAATGGAAAAAGTGGACAACATGCAAGAATAGATGGACAATGTATGCACAGAAATGGATCCTAAGAAAGAAACAAAATGAAATGCCAGAAATCAAAAACACTGTTACAGAAAAATGCCTTTGATGGGCTCATCATCAGACTGAACAAAGCTAAGAAAAAAATCAGTGAGCTTCAAGATAGGTCAATAGAAATTTCCAAAAGTGAAACGCAAAGAGGAGAAAGAAAGAAAAAAAATAGAATAGACTAACCAAGGACTCTGGGGCAACTACAAAAGGTGTAACATATGCATAATAGGAATACCAGAAGGAGAAGATAGAAACAGAAGATATATTTGAAGTAATAAATAGCTGGGAACTTTGAAAAATTAATGACAGACACAAAACTATATATCCAGAAAGCTCAAAGAACACCAAACAAGATTAAACAACAAAAACTACACTTAGCCATATCACATTCAAACTACAGAAAATCAAAGACAAAGAGAAAATCTTGAAAGAAAAGTCAGGGTAGGGGGTGTGGGGAACACCTTATCTGTAGAAGAGCAAGGATAAGAATTGCATTAGATTTCTCTTTAGAAACCATAAAAATAAAAAATAGAATGAAAAAAAAAAAAAAGATTGAAAGAAAAAACTACCAACCCCGTATTTTCTATCCTGCAAAATTATCCTTCAGAAGTGAAGGAGAAATGAAGACTTTATCAGACAAACAAAAATTGAGGATATTTTTCACCAGTAGACCTGCCCAGCAAGAAATGTTTACAGAATGTCTCCAGAGAGAAGGAAAAGACAGGTCAGAAATTTCAACCTACATAAAGAAAGGAAGACTATTAGAGAAGACATAAATTAAGAGAACATTAAAATCTTTTCTTTTCTTATTCTTAAGTGACTTAACAGATAATAATTTGTTCAAAATAATAATAGCAACAATGTACTTAGTGATTATGGCTTATGGATAAGTAAAATGAATGATGGCAATGTCACAGGAGATGGGAGGGAAAAACTGTGAATATTCTACTATAAGGAACTTGCACTACCCATAAGTGGTATAATGAATTTGAAAGTGCACTTGGCTTAGCCATAAATATATATACTGCAAACTCAAGGACAACCACTAAAAAAGGAGAAAAATGAAATCATGAAATAATATAAAATGCTCAATTAAAACCATAAAAAGCGGAAAAAGAGTGAAAGACAAAAATCAAAACAAATAAGGGCAACAAACAGAAAACAAAGAAATACAATAGATACTAATCCAATATTATCAATAATCACTTTAAACATTGATAGTCTAAATATACAAATTAAAAGATAGAGACTGTAAGAGTGGGGGGAAAACAAGTGTGAACTATACATTTTCTATAGAAAACCACTTTAAATATAAAAATGCATAGAGTTTAAAAGTAAAGGGATAGTGCAGGGGTAGGGAGAATATAGGAGCTGTTTCTGATTTCTGTCAAATTTTGCTATGAACCTAAAACTACTCTAAAAAATTAAGTCTGTTGGAGAGGAAAAAAATGGCGTAGATAATAGAGGTTCTGTTCATCCTTCTGGCGACCAAATCAAAGTTGTGACAGAAACAAGGAGCAAACAGCAAAGAAAATCGCCTGAGATCCAAATGAACAAGCCATACAACTAGGGAGAAATATAAGAAATCACCCTGCAACAGCAGAAGGCAGGACAGGGCAAGGACGCAAGGCTGCCCGGTCCCCAGTAGCTGAGTGGGACAGAGGCCATGGCAGCTGCAGACACCTCTTAAAGGGGCTGTGTCCGTGAGCAGACATTTGTGGTGACGGACCTGCTCGTTCTGAGCACCAGCACCAGTCCAGCTGTGCAGCGGGCACCAGGGACTTACAGGGAGATATTGTCAGAGTGAGGGCCAAGGAGAGACTCGCTCTGTACAGAAGTGCCGGCGATATCCACTGTTCCTCTGTTGAGCCCTAACCCATCTCCCCACCCCCCCAGTGCACAGACTCAGCGCTGCCATAGCAGAGATGTCATCAAACTGGATAACAGAGGTCACTCCGCCCAGAGGATTCCCTGAAACTCTGCCTCTCCCAACTCACGGCCCCACCTAAGCCACATCCAGGTGTGTCCTCATTTAGTCCAGTGCCCCTTGCTGAGCAGCACCTAGACTCACACTGGTGGCAGTGGCCTCAGTTTCTGGTGTGGCCTTTTGAAGCAACTATAAGCACAGAATCTAAGGATTGCTTGCTGAATCTTAACAGGTGGCCCCAGAGGGGCATAGTCTGGGGCTAAATTTAGCCTGCAGCTGAACACCTACCAGTGGACACCTACCACACAAAGCCACACTAATAAGACCAGGAGACTTAAAAGCTTTGCTTAGTACATAGAAACAGACACAGAAAGGCAGCCAAAATGGGAGGACAAAGAAGCAGAAACCATATGAGAGAACAGAACAGAGATCCAGGAATAATGGAATCAAGCAATCTAACAGATACAGAGTTCAAAACACTGGTTATAAAGATGCTCAATGAACTTATGGGAAGTGTAGATGAATTTAGTGATAACTTTAACAAAGAAATAAGAAACATAAAAATGGAAATGGAAATTATAAAAGAGAACCAGTCAGAAATAAAGAACACATATTGAGAAGTATATTAAATGGATAAACAGAGTGAATAAAGATTAAATGACCTATATAGAGGATGGTAAAGCCAAGGATACTGAATCAGAATGGCAAGAAAGAAGCCAAGACTATAATAATAATTTAAGCAGCCTATGGGACACTATTAAATGTAAAAATCTCTGTGTCATGGGGGTACTGGAAAAAAAAAAGGCATTGAAGAGCTATTTGAAGAAATAATGATGGAAAACTTAACTAACCTGGTGAGGGAAACAGACATAAAACCCCAGGAAGCTCAGAGAGTCCCAGAAACCAGGAACCCAAAGAGGCCCACACCAAAACACATCATAATTAAAATGCCAAAGGTTAAATACAAAGAGAGAATCTTAAAAGCAGCAAGAGAAAAGCAGTTAGATACTTACAAGGGAGCACCCATAAAATTGCAGCTGATTTCTCAAAAGAAACTATGCAGGACAGAAGGGCTTGGCACAAGATATTTGACATGATAAAAAACCGCACCAAGACACGTAATTCAAATGTCAAACGTTAAATACAAAGAGAATCTTAAAAGCAGCAAGAGAAAAGCGGTTCGTTACCTACAAGGGAGCACCCATAAGACTGCAGCTGATTTCTCAAAAGAAACTATGCAGGACAGAAGGGTTTGACACAAGATACTCAATGTGATGAAAACCCAGGATCTATAATCAAGAATACTTTATCCAGCAAAGCTACCATTTAGAGTTGAAGGACAGATAAAGGGCTTCCCAGACAAAAATAAACTAAAGGAATATATCATCACCAAGCAAGTATTACAGGAAATGTTGGAGGGACTTCTTTAAGAAGAAAAAACACATATCAAAAACAGGAATGAAGAACGGTAATGACTACATCCCTATCAACAAGTACCTCTAATGGAAAAGAATTAAGTGCTCCAACCAAAAGATAGAGTGGCTGAATGGATAAGATAACAAGACCCCTACATATGTTGCCTACAAGAGACTCACTCCAGATTAAAAGACACACATTAAAAGAACAATAAAAAAATATGAACAATTCTATGACAACAAACTTGATAACCTAGATAAAATGAACCAGGTCCTTGAAAAATTCAATCTACCAAGACTCACAAAAGGAGAAATAAATAATCTGATTTGGTCTCTACTTACTACGAAAAGGAAGGAGGGTGGAAAAAGATATTGCCTTAATGGACCTAGAGGATATTGTGCTGAATGATATGGGTTGGGCAGAGAAAGACAAGTTCGCATGATTTCACATACATGTGTAATCTAAAGAACAAAACAACAACAACAAAAGTGGAAATAAACTCATAGATACAGAGAATAGAGGAATACTAGATGGGAGGACAAAAAAAAGGTAAAGGGATTAAGAGGTACAAATGGATAGTTGCAGAATAGACATGGAGATGTAGAGTGTAACATGGGGAAGATGTTTAATAACAATGTAATAAATATGTAAGGGGGAAGAGGGGTACTAGATTTAGTTGAGTGATCACTTTGCGAGTTATGTGGATCTCTGATCACTATGCTATACAGCTGAAACTGGTATATTATTGTATGCCAAATATAATTGAAAAAAACCTCATTGAATTGTATAATGTAAATACAAACAACTAATTGTCTACCATATTTCAATAAAGACAGAAAAAAATGCAGTCTGCTAAAAAATAAAAATAAATTGTTTTAACAAAGGGGAAAAAGAGATAAAGAGAACGATACTTTGCTATACTAATCAAAAGAAAGACAGAGTAAAACATTAATTTCAGACAAAGTAAATTCTGGAGCAAGAAAAATCATCAGGATAAAAAGGGGCATTACATAATGATAAAGAGGTTAGTCTGCCAAGAAGACAATCCTTAATGCATCTGTGCCTAAAAAAAGAGCACCAAAATACAGTAGGTAAAAACTGATAGACTGCAAGGAGAAACCGATGAATCTACTATTTAATGGAGATTTCCACATCCTCTATCAATAACTGACAGAGCCAAAAGACAAAAAATCAGTAGGTATAAAGTTGAACTGAACAACAGCATCAATAAACTGGATTTAATTGACATTTATAGAGTACTTCATCCAACAAAAGTAGAACAAACATTCTTCTCAAGCTCACACAGAACATTCACCAAGAGAGATCACATTCTGGGCAATAAAACAATCCTTAACAAATTTAAAAGAATAGAAATTACACAAAGGATATTCTCACATCACATTGGAATTACACTAGAAATCATAACAGAAAGATACCAGGAAAACCCCAAAACACTTAAGAGATTAAACAACTCACTTCTAAATAACACACAGATAATGTCTGAGGAAAAATTTTTAAATATTTCTAACTAAATTAAAATGAAACACAACTTAAGAAAATTTGTAGGATGCAGCCAAAGCAATGCTTAGAGGGAAATTTATAGCACTAAATGCATACATTACCAAAGAAGATCTAAAATCAATAATCTCAGCTTCCACCTGAAGAAACTAGAAAAATAAAAGAAAATTAAATTCAAAGGTAAGCAGAAGAAAAATTATAAAAAATGGAGCAGCAGAAATCAATGAAATTGAAAATAGCAAATAGGGAAAAGTCAATAAAAGAAAAAGATGGGTTTTTTTTGTGTGTGTGTGGGAGGGAAGATCAATCAATTGATAAGCCTTTAGCAAGGTTAAGAAAGAAAAGAGACTAGAAATTACTAATGGAAGAAATGAAAGAGGGGCCATCATTACAGATCCCATGGACATTAAAAGAACAATAAAAAAAATATGAACAATTCTATGACCACAAACTTGATAACCTAGGTAAAATGAACCAGGTCCTTGAAAAATTCAATCTACCAAGACTCACAAAAGGAGAAATAAATAATCTGATTTGGTCTCCACTTAGTACGAAAATTGAATCAATTATTAATAACCTTCCAAAACAGTACCAGGCCTAGACAGGTTTTGTGATGAATTCTACCCAAGATTTAATGATATTACACCAATTCTCTACAATTTCTTCCAGAAATTAGAAGCAAAGGAAACACTTCCTAACTCATTCTATGAGGCCAAGAATTACCTTAATACAATCAGACAAGGCCAGAGAAAGGAAAATCAGACAGGAAGACAGAAAGATAAGACAGAAAAGACAAGAAGGTAAAACTACAGATCTGTCTCTCTCATGAACATAGATGCAAAAATCTTGTACAAAACATTCACAAATCGAATTCAACACTATATAAAAAGAGTTATACACCATGACCAAGCGGAATTTATTCTAGGTATGCAAGGCTAGTACAATACTTGAAAATCAATTAATGAAACTGACTTACATTAATCGATTTACATTAATCAGACATACAGGCTAAAGAAAAATAATATTAGGATCACATTGATAGATGCAGATAAGCATCTGACAAAATCCAACATTCTTTCATGATAAAAGTTCACAGCAAACTAGAAATAGAGGGGAACTTCCTCTACTTGACAAAGAGCAACTACAAAAACCTATAGTTACATACTTAGTATGAGAAACTAGATGTTTTTCCTCAACGAACAGAACAAGGCAAGGATACTCACTATCGCTACTCCTATTCAACATAGTACTAGAAGTCCAAGTTAATGAAATAAGACAAGAAAGTGAAATAATATATGCAGACTGGGAAGGAAGAAATAAAATTGTCTTTGTTTGCAGATGACACGATTGTCTATGTAGAAAATCCCAAGCAATCAACCAAAGAACTGCTGGAACTGTAAGTGATTATAACAAGGCTGTAGGATACAAAGTCAATGTAGAAACGTAAACTGTTATCTTATATATCGGCAATGAACACAATTGGAATTTGAAATTAAGAATAATTTCATTTACGTTAGCACCCTCCAAAATGAAATACTCAGGTATAAATCTAACAAAATATGTACAAGATATATATGAGAAAAACTATGAAACTCTGATGAACAAAATCAGAGAATTAAGTAAATGGAAAGACAGTCCATATTCATGGAAAGGAAGATTCAATATTGTCAAGATATCAGTTCCTCTCGACTTGATTTCTACAGTCAATGAAATTCCAGTCAAAATCTCAGCAAATCATTTTGTGGATATTGACAAACCGAGTCCAAAGTCCAAAGGGCCCTGGCATAGCCAATTCAATATTGAAGAAGAACAAAGCTGGAGGACTGACACTACCTGACTTCAAGACTTACTACAAAGCTACAGTAATCAAGACAGTGTGGTATTAGCAAAAGATCAGATACATAGATCAATGGAACAAAATAGAGAACCCAGAAATAAACCCACATAAATGTAGTCAACTAATCTTTGATAAAGAAGCAAAGGCAATATGATGACGGTCATTTCCAAAAAAAGGTACTGAAACAACTAGACACCCATATGCAAAGAAAAAAAAAATGTAGATCATAAACCTAAAAGTAAAATGCGAAACTATAAGTCTCCTAGAAGATAATAAACAAGAAAACCTAGATGACCTTTAGTTATGACTTTTTAGATATGATACCAAAAGCACAATCCTGAAAGAAAATAAATGATAAAACTGGACTTCATTGAAATTAAAAACTTCTCTGCAAAAGACACTTTTGAGGAAATAAAAAATAAGCCACAGACTGAGAGAAAATCTTTGCAAAACATATATCTGATAA
Organism: Pteropus alecto; assembly: GCF_000325575.1. Classification (NCBI taxonomy): domain Eukaryota; kingdom Metazoa; phylum Chordata; class Mammalia; order Chiroptera; family Pteropodidae; genus Pteropus; species Pteropus alecto. Next base: position 179,535 of record NW_006429595.1, on the reverse strand, counting down.
ATGACTTGGTATCCAAAAATATACAAAGAAGTCTTAAAAAGTCAACAGTAAGAAAACTAACAACCCAATCTGAAAATGGGCCAAAGACCTAACAGACATGTCACCAAAGATATGCAGATGGAAAATAAGCATATGAAAAGATGTTTAACATCATATGTCACCAGTGAAATGCAAATTAAAACAACAATGAGAGCCATACGCACCTATAAGAATGGCAAAAATATGGAACACTGACACCACTAAATGCTGCTGAGGGTGTGTAATAATAAGAACTTTCACACAGTGCTGGTGGGAATGCAAAAATGGTACAGTCACTTTGGAAGACAGTTTGGCATGACAGTATCTTGGTATTCAAATGAGTTGAAAAATTATGACTATAAAAACCTGCACATGGATGTCTACAGCAGTTTTATCATAACTGTCAAAACAAAGAAGTCACCAAGATGTCCCTCAGTGGGTGAATGGTATACCCAGACAATGGAATACTATTCAGTAGTAAAAAGAAATGAGCTAACAATACATTAAAATACATGGTTGGAGGAAGATGGCAGACTAGGTAAAAGCAGGGTTCGTCTCCTCCCAGGACTGCATTGAAATTACAACCAATTTATAAAGTAATCAATGTGGAGAATCACCTGAAGTCCAGCTGATCATAACACCTACATCTGATAATACAAAGAAGCCACATCGAAGCTGGTGTGGCGAGAGTTTCCAGAAGGCTATTTAGAGATCTATAGGATGTGATTAATCTATAACCAGCTGAGTAGGTCATTTCTGCAAGCCCTTCCCTTTACATTTTTCAGATGCCTCCTCTCCTCTCTTAAGTTGACCTTGCTACAAGTGGAAACTTGTACAGGGAGCCACAGAGACAGTGTTGGCACGTAAACGGAGGGAAATTTACTCAATAGACCCAGGAGACTCCCAGGGTCCCTGCACCACCCAACACATATGTCAACCAGAGAATCATATAGTTTTCAGAGACTTACAAGCAACTGACATGCAGTGTCAGGCCTTGAGGAGCACTAGTCCCTAAACTGCCATAGGTCAGGGGCGGGGGATAACCGACAGCTGCCTACAGTGTTGTCTCTTCCACTTACCTTTAGATCAAGCATAAGCCACAACCATCCTCACCAGGTAGCCCTGAGCAATCAAAAGCAGTGTCTGACTTGGCCTACAGGCCTCCCAAGGGGCCACAAAACCAACGCATCTGGAGGCTGCCACCAGACCGCAATGAACCAACTCCTGACTAATCTTATTAGTGATACACACAAAGGGTGGTTGCAACAAGTACACAAGCCTGCTAGTGCAAATCCCACTCAGTGGGGTCAGCCCCTATACAACAACGCTTACCCTGTGAGTGCAGCCAATTCCCACAATTAGTCAGCCTGAGCGTTAATCTCATCCACTGATCTACTAACAATAATAAAGGCTTGGCAACAACATAAGATCACACACAGCCTACACAAAGATCACATCCATAGTTCCTGGTATAAGGGATCAGGGAGAGTGCGCCACTGGGCCACACAGGACTCCTTCCACATTAAGGATCTGGCCAAGGCTGAGAAACGAAACAAACATTCTTGACATAGAAACGAACACAGAGAGGCTAATAAAATAAGAAAACAAAGAAACATGCCACATATGAAACAACAGGAGAAAACTCCAGAAAATAAGCTAAATGAAATGGAGGCAAGCAACCTACCAGAGATAGAGTTCAAAATAATGGTTATAAGGATGCTCAATGAACTTATAGGGAGAATGGATGAGCGTAATGAAAACCTCAAGAGCATAAAAAAGGAGATAGAAATCATAAAATCGAACCAGGCAGAAATGAGGAATACAATAACTGAAATGAAGAATACACTAAAAGGATTCAACAGTAGATTGGACAAAGCAGAAGATCGAATCAGTGATTTGGAAGACAAGGTAGCAGAATATACTCAATCAGAACAAAAAGAAAAAAAAAGAATTTTAAAAAATGAGGAGCATTTAAGAGACCTCTGGGACAACATGAAGCGTAAAAATATCCAGATCATAGGAGTACCTGAAGAGGAAGAGAGAGAGCAAGGGATTGAGAATCTATTTGAAGAAATAATGACAGAAAACTTCCCTAACCTGGTAAAGAAATTAGACATACAAGTTCAGGAAGCACAAAGAGTCCCAAACAAGAGGAATTCAAACAGACTTACACCAAGACACATCATAATTAAAATGCCAAAGGTCAAAGACAAAGAGAGAATCTTAAAAGCAGCAAGAGAAAGGAAGCAACTTACAAAGGTATCCCCATAAGAATGTCTGCTGACTTTTCAATGGAAATTTTGCAGGCCAGAAAGGAACGACAAGAAATATTCAAAGTTATGAAAAACAAGAATCTACAACCATGAATACTCTACCCAGCAAGGCTTTTGATTAAAATGGAAGGTGAGAGAAAGAGCTTCCCAGACAGGAAAAAGCTTAAGGAATTCATCACCAACAAGTCAGCATTACAAGAAATGTGAAAGAGTCTTCTATAAAAAGAGAAGGGGTAAAAAGGACAATAGAAATAACAAATATGAATAATAAAATGGCAGTAACAATGTACCTATCAATAATCACTTTAAATGTAAACAGATTAAATGCTCCAATCAAAAGACATACGGTAACCAAATGGATAAGAAAAGAAGATCCATGCATATGTTGTCTATAAGAGACTCACTTTAGAACAAATGACACTCACAGACTGAAGGTAAAGGAATGGAAAAAGATATTTCATGCAAATGGAAACGAAAAAAAAAAAAGCCGGGGTAGCAATACTTATATCAGATAAAATAGACTTCAAAACAAAGGCTATAATAAGAGACAAAAAAGGGCATTACATAATGATAAAGGGATTGCTAAATCAAGAGGACATAACCCTAGTAAACATATACACACTCAACATAGGAGCACCTACAGACATAAGGCAAATATTGACTGACATAAAAGGAGAGATCACTAATAATTCAATCACAGTAAAAGATTTTAACACCCCAGTGACACCAATGAACAGATCTTCCAGGCAAAGAATCAACAAGGAAACAACGGGCCAAAAGACACACTAGAACAGATGGACTTAATAGATATTTTCAGAGCATTTTATCCCAAAGCAGCAAATATATATTCTTCTCAAGTGCATATGGAACATTTTCAAGGTTAGACTACATTTAGGACACAAAGCAAGTCTCGATAAATTTAAGAAGACTGAAATAATATCAACCATCTTCTCTGATCACAATGGTAATGAAATTAGATATCAGCTACAAGAAAAAAACTGGAAAATACACAAACACATGGAGGCTAAATAACATGCTACTAAACAATGAGTGGGATATTAATGAGATCAAAGAAGAAATCAAAAGATATCTAGAGACAAATGAAAATGAAAACACAATGACTCAAAATTTATGGGACACAGCGAAAGCAGTCCTAAGAGGCAAATTCATAGCAATACAGGCCTACTTCAAGAAAGAAGAAAAAGCTCAAATAAACGATCTAAACTTAAAATGGAAAGAACTAGAAAAAGAACAGCAAACGAAGCCCAAAGTGAATAGAAGGAAGGAAATAATAAAGATCAGAGCAGAAATAAATGAAATAGAGTCTAGAAAAACAATACGAAAGATTAATGAAACCAAGAGCTGGTTCTTTGAAAGGATAAATAAAAATGACAAAGCCTTAGTCAGACTTATCAAGGAAAAAAGAGAGAGGACTCTAATAAATAAAATCAGAAATGAAAGAGGAGAAATAACCACAGACTCCACAGAAAAACAATGGACCAAAAGAAAATATTATGAACAATTACATGCCAACAAATGAGACAACCTGGAAGAAATGGATACATTCCTAGAAACATACAATCTCCCAAGACTGAGTCAAGGAGAAACAGAAAATCTGAACTGAATGATTACCACCAATGAAATAGAATCAGTAACCAAAAACCTCCCAAAAAACAAAAGTCCTGGACCAGATGGCTTCACAGGTGAATTTTACCAAACATTCAAAGAAGAATTGTCACCAATTCTTGTCAAACCATTTCAAAAAATTCAAGAGGGAAGGCTCCCTAACTCCTTTTATGAGGCCACCATTACCTTGATTCCCAAACCAGGCAAAGACATTACAAAAAAAGAAAACTATAGGCTGATATCTCTTATGAACATTGATGCAAAAATCCTCAACAAAATATTAGGAACCCAAATTCAGCAATACATTAAAAATATCATACACCATGATCAAGTAGGATTTATTCCTGGGATGCATGGTTGGTACAATATCCGCAAATCAATTAATGTGATATGCCACATTAACAAATCAAAAGATAAAAACCATATGATCATATCAATAGATGCAGAAAAAGCGTTCAACAAAATCCAGCATCCATTTATGATAAAAACTCTCAGCAAAATGGGAATAGAAGGAGCATATCTAATAAAGGCCATATATGACAAATCTACAGTTAACATCACACTCAATGGGGAAAGGCTAAAAGCATTATCCTTAAGATCAGGAACAAGACAAGGATGCCCACTTTCACCACTCCTCTTCAACATTGTATTGGAAGTCTTAGCCACAGCAATAAGACAAGAAAGAGAAACAAAAGGCATCCGAATTGGAAAGGAAGAAGTAAAACTCTCGTTATTTGCTGATGACATGATACTATATGTAGAGAACGCTAAAGATTCCACCAAAAAACTATTAGAACTGATCAATGAATTCAGTAAAGTAGCAGGTTACAAAATAAATATTCAGAAGTCAGTGGCATTTTTATACACCAATGATGAACTTTCTGAAAGAGAAATTAAGAAAACAATCCCATTTACAATTGCATCAAAAACTATAAAATATCTGAGAATCAAATTAATCAAGAAGACCTGTTTTCAGAAAATTATAAGTCATTGAAAAAAATTGAAGAAGATACAAATAAATGGAAGCATATACAGTGTTCATGTGTAGGAAGAATCAACATTGTTAAAATGGCCATACTACCCAAAGCGATCTATAGATTCAATGCAATCCCTGTCAAAATACCAATGGCATTTTTCAGAGAGCTAGAACAAATAATCCTAAAATTTATATAGAAGCCATAAAAACACTGAATAGCCATGGCAATCTTGAGAAAGAAAACAAAGTTGGAGGTTTCATACTACCTAATATCAAACTACACTGCAAGGCTATAGTAATCAAAACAGCATGGTACTGGCATAAAAAAAAAAGATTTGACCAATGAAAGAGAATAGAGAGCCCAGAAATAAATTCAAACCTTTATGCTCACTTAATATAAGACAAAGGAGGTAAGAATATACAATGGGGTAAAGATAGTCTCTTCAATAAATGGTGTTGGGAAAATTGGACAGATACATGCAAAAAAAAAAAAAAAAGAAACTGGACCACCTTCTTACAAGAACAGACTCAAAATGAATTAAAGACTTAAAAGTAAGACCTGAAACCATAAAACTTTTAGTAGGAAACATAGGCTGTAAACTCTCAGATATTACTAACAGGAATTTCTTTTTAGATATATCTCCTTGGGCAAGGGAAACAAAAGAAAAAATAAACAAATGGGACTATATCAAACTAAAAAGTTTTTGTACAGGAAAGGAAACTATCAACAAAACAAAAAGACAACCGACTGGGAGAAGATATTCGCTAATGTTACATCTGATAAAGGGTTAATATCCAAAATTTATAAAGAACTTATACAACTCAACAACAAAAAAGCAAACAATCCAATTAAAAAATGGGCAGAAGACCTGAACAGATACTTCTCCAAAGAGGAAATACAGATGGCTAACAGACATATGAAAAGATGCTCAAGGTCACTAATCATCAGAGAAATGCAAATTAAAACCACAATCTCACACCCATCAGAATGACTATCATCAATAAATCAAAAAACAGCAAGTGTTGGCGAGGATGCAGAGAAAAGGGAACCCTCATACATTGTTGGTGGGATAGCAAATTGGTACAGCTGCTATGGAAAACAGTATGGAGGTTCCTCAAAAAATTTAAAATGGATATACCTTTTGACCCAGCAATTGCACTTCTGGGTATTTATCCAAAGAAAACTAAAACAATAATTCATAAAGATCTATGCACTCCAATATTCATGGCAGCACAATTTACAATAGCCAAGGTATGGAGGCAACCTAAATGCCCATCAACAGACGATTGGATAAAGAAATTATGGTTCATATATACAATGGAATATTACTCAGCCATTAAAAAATGAAATCCTACCATTTGCAACATGGATGGACCTTCGGGTTATTACACTGAGTGAAATAAGTCAGACAGTGAAAGATAAATGCCATATGATTTCACATACACGAAGAATCTAAGGAAAAAAAGAACAAACTAATCAAAAACAGACTCACAAATACAGTGAACAATTTTGTGACGAAAAAAGGGGAGGAGGATTGGGGGATGGGAGAATGGGGTGAAGGATTAAAGAAGTACAAATTAGTAGTTGATAGTTGGGCACGGGGTTGGGGAGCACGGCAGAGGGAATGCAGTTAGCATTAATATGATGGCTAAGTAGAGGGCCAGGGGAGGGAGGGAGCAATTTAGAGGATAGTTTTATGTACAATATAGATGTCTAACCAATGTACTGTATACTTGAAACTAATTTAAATAAATAAATTTATTTTAAAAATACATGAAGGCACCTTAAATGCATATTACTAAGTGAAAAATGTCAGTCTGAAAAGGCTTCATATTATGTGATTCCAACTCTATAATACTCTGGAAAAGCCAAAACTATAAAGACAGAAAAAGATCAGAGATTGCCAGGAAGGAGATGGGGAGAGGGATCACCTGTGATTTTAAGGGCACTGAAACTATTCTATATGATATTACAATGGTAGAGACATGTCATTATATATTCATCCAAACTCATAGAGTATACAACACTAAGAGTGACCCTACTGTAAACTATAGACTTTGGTTAGTAATAATGTATCAGTATTGGCTCATGAATTGTAACAAATGTACCATACTAATGCAAGATATTAATAATAGGGGAGGCTGGGGGATGAATGAAGGGGTACATGGGAACTCTGTACTTTCTATTCAATCTTTCTATAAATCTAAAACTACTCTAAAAATTAAGTCTATTTTTTTAAAATCAAAAAGGAAAAGTTGCATGTTTGTCTGCACACTTACTAACTGAAAGATCCTAGAGAAAAGTGTGGAGTCATCTGGTGAGAATGCTGGCGAAAAGCTGTCAAAATGGGAAAACCTTATAAACAAAATACTAATCAAAACTTACAGAAACAATATCTGTCTCAGATATTACTTAAAATGAGTAAAACATGAGCAAGCCAATGGACAAGGACTAGGACATAAGAAATACTGACTTATTGGGTAATGAGATCATGAAGTGTGCTATTTAATTTAGAATTCTAAACGAATATAAAGAATTATCATCACCTTAAATTTAAAAGCAAGGTCTCTTGCTCCCCAGCCACCCACCAAGCCCACTCCTCTCCAATTTCTTGATACCAGGAGCAGAGTCAGGTGACCAACTGCATTCAGCCCCACCTGGTGAATGCAGTACTCCAAGCCCCCACTGCCCATCTGCCTCTTGGTCTGGAGCACCATCTGCCTCTTGGTCTGGAGCACCATCTGACTTCTCCACCTCAGAGCAGCCTCCTTATCTCACTCCGTCTTGGTGCTCCCAATGCTCCCTCATCTTCTCCCAGATCAGAGGCAGGGTGTCCCCCCAAAGTCAGCAGAAATGTCCCTTGGCCAGCAGGTGTCCAGGACAACTACAGACAGCCTTGCCTTGGAGGTGGCCACTGGACAGCCTCCAGGTGCTGACTAATGGGTGATGTCAAGGTAAGCGTTTAAGACAAGTGCACTGTGCTAGACCTACACACAACCCCATGGGAATGCCATCGAAGCAGCCTTTGGGCAGCATCCTGGGCAAGTTCTCAGAGGAGGGTGAGGTCTCCTTCCATAGGCAGGTGTGCTGGTAAGGGCCACTGCTGGGCAAAGGTTCAGGGTGCACCAAGGAGTCTGTGCGGTCCTGGCAAGATAGGCTGCCAGGAACTTGGGGTGCACACAGCATGTTCTGACCCAGACCGATGATGCCACTTGAATCTGCAGATGATGGGGACATCCTGGACCCCTTGGGGTGGCCCCTGCGGTGAATGTTCTAGCAGCAGGTGCAAGGGCCTCAGAAGCTGAGGTGAGGGCTGGGCTGTGAGTGGGGGATGGTTCAGGACCCAGGTGTGTGGGTAGCAGGAACCCAGCATCGACAGTACTTTGGGAGACCTATGGCAACTCAAAAATAACCACAGCATAGATTGTATCCACCACTTGCAAACACCCTGTGCTCTGTGGTTGGAAGTGCCAGCCCCAGCCAGGAACACTGTACCTTCCCAGACTTGGCTGCTCCCACCAAGAGCTGATGGGAGGGAAGCACATATTTAGGTCAGCCCTTGTCTCATCTGTACACTAAGAACCAGGGCACCAATACCACATCTGCAAGGTTCCCATACCAGTGCCACTGTCTGGGCCAGCTGCCTCTTCAGACAGGGGACCCTGGGACAAAAGGCCACTGACCTGAGTGTCCTTTTCCATTTATTGGCTTTGTTCTTAAGTCTGCATCCCCACTTATCCAAGCGACTCAGGGGTCCCCTTAGCTCCGTATCGCATCCTCCCTGCTGGAGAGACTCCTGGGCAGGGCCCCCAGCCCCAGGCCCTGGGAGAACCAAAGGTTCTGTCTCCCCATGGCCTGGCCAGCCTGTCATAGCACTGGAATCACACTTAAGAATCCTGAGGGGCAACGTTGCAGTATGTGAGTCACATGACTAGCCTCAGGGCCTCACTGCAGGAACTCTGCCCAAAGACATGATTCCAAAGAACAGAAAAAGATGGTTCTGGGGGTTTCCAATGCTCTCTCCCAGTGCCTCACACAGGGAGGCCTGAGGCAGGGATGCCACCAACCAGGGAACTCACGGGCAGCCATACCCTGGGAATTCTGAAGCCATGGAAAAATTCGAGAAATGTTTAGCACATCGAGATGTGTCTCCAGCCATGGAGACATGCACCTGAATGCCATGGAGTAGAAGCAGGGCCGCAGTCCATGGTAGGACTGGGGGTGGACGTGCTGTAGGGCCTCGTTTCTCCTGACCACAATGCAGGTGGCTTTCCTGATCAGCACCTCTTTTCATAGTCCCACACTACTTATCACAGGACAAGGTCCCTGAAGGCGTTTGGGGGGACCACTCCAGAGGCTCCAACAGCCCTGTGAAACCATACTGTGGGGCAGGTGCATGTGAGCCATGCTCAGACAGACCTGGGTGAGGACGGTGGCCTCACTCACAGGGCCGCAGGAGGACAGGCCTTCCCCCTGAGTCTCAAATTTCCAAACACAAAATGATCTACTGTGAGTGAACATATGACTAAAGTCCCAAGTATATCATATGATAATCATCTAATAGAAGTAAAATCATTTTAAATGATTATAGAACAAAAGATTCGAAAGTGTGAAACATTCGCACACACTAGAAAAAAATGATCAGACAAATATGAAAAACAAGAACTTTGAGAAATAAAAAATGATATTAAAACCAAATGCTACTAAAAGTTTAAACAACACATTTGACACACTTGTGTAATACTTCCATCGAGTTCAGAGAAATGGTGAACTGGAGTCACCAGAATGTAACACAGAGAGAGAAAGATGGAAAGATGTGAAAGCAGAGTTAAGGGCCATGAAAGAGAACAAGAAGGTCCAACATAAGTAAAAACAGCTCCAGGAGGTGAGAAGAGATGCAGCCAAGGGCTGTGAGGAGCTGAGGAAAGGAGCGGCCCAGCTCCTGAAACACCTGCTGAGCAGGATGGGTGTTAAGTAGCTGCAGAAGCACACTGCCTTCTCAAGGCCACATGCCTGGACCAGGGTCCTGCTCCTATTCTCCACAACATTCCTGCCATTGCTGCTTCCATGTTCCTCAGGGGCTTGGGCACACACCCTCCTGAGAACCTTGCTGGCATGTCCATTAGCTGCTGGGACTGACAGGGCTCTCGGGTCCCCCCAGGACCACAGAGCCTCTTCTGGCAACAGTGTGAGGAGCTGGGGTGCCAGCCCTCCTGCCAGCACACAATTACTTGTCCCAAAATGCTGAGGAATACAAAATGCTGATTCTTTAAGCCCAGTCAGCTAATTTCTTCTCTTTGCTTTACCAAAATCAAGAGAGTTGGTAAAAAAAAAAAAAAAAAAAAAACTTGGACCCCCCTTTGATATGTTTTCCACCAGTCTGAGCATGTCTGTAAATTCAGCACTACTCTGTCATGATATTCTTTCTCTCTCTCAAGTCTGAGCTATTTTATAATTTAAATTTTTTTACATTTTAAAGTGAACTATTTTATGAAGTGATGCTACTTACAACTTTTTTGACAATAAAGCAACTCTTGTCCTGGGCTGTGTGTACAGGGTCAGCCAAACCCAAGTAGGCTCTGCTTGGGGCCCAACCCCAGCCAGTCTGTGTGCTTTCAGCAAAATTCTAGAAACACTTGAATGCAGCTATGCAGTTATCACAGAATTACTTCTCTGAGGTCACTCTTCATATTCTTTCATAAATCCCAGAATACAAAAGTTACTGCTCCTTGAACACAGAGGATGAATGCCCCTATCAGAAAGCTTGGCTCCCCATGGAGCCCGAGTCCCCAGCTGGTCAGGGCCTGGGTACCGGCTTCCCCAAGACTTGCGCCTGTGTCCTCCGTCTGTGCACCTCTGGGCTGTCGGATAGAGAGCTGAGACCCCATCCTCCCCGTCTACCCTGGTCTTCAGCTTCCTGCCATAGCTCTGGGACTGACAGGGTGCCAGGATAAAACCACAGAGTGGGCACTGGCCTGGGCCTCAATCCTCACTGCAACCTCCAAGGTGGCCCTGTCATTTTCATTTTACAGATAAGAAGGCAGAGGGTAGGACAGGTGAGGGGCTCATTCAGGCCTCAAGAGGGAAATGGCCACTTAGACCTGAGGTTGCAAGAAGGCTAGGCAGCCTCACACTAGCAGAGCAGTGGGTCTGGGGTGGCTGGGGCTCCCACACGTTGGATTTTAGACTAAGAGAATCACACAGGTGAAGCTCTAGAAAATTTGACCTTCTTCATCCCAGTGTGGCCTCTTTCCTTTCAGGAGAAACCGTGTGGCACTCATGGCTTTGAGGATTAATGAGGACCTCCCCTAAATTCTCCAAATGCTAGCAGAGGCTGCCACATCCTACTCCACTGTTTTATGGTTGTCATATACACTATACACACCACACACGCACACCCGATACACTATATATATGCCATATACCATACACACATACATCACACACACACATTACACACACACATTACACACACACTACAGGCTTCTCTCACAGAAAAGCAGTGTGAACAGAACTCAGGGACACAGGACGTCCTACTAGCCAGATTCCCCCTACCCCTGAGAAATGCTAAAACCCTGGAAGTCCACCTTTGTGGCCCAAAAATCTTTTTGACAAAGACACAGGGCTGGTTTGCACTGAGGGTGGCCAAAGTTAGCAAATAAAAACATCCAGTAAAATTTAAATTTCAAATAAACAGAAATCCAAACTTTTTATCTGGCACCCCTACCTACACCTCTAATTCCCCTTCTGGCTCAGATTCCCCCTGCAGGTGAAATGAGGGGCTGGGCCCTTCTGCCACAGCTATGACATTTCATGTTGTAGGCCAGTCCAGGAAAAGTAAAATGCAGGAATGGTCATCAAGTGTCCCCAGCGGTAGCCAGGTCCCTCACAGTTGTTTGCTGGCACAGGTTCCCATCTTCAAACAATGAATACAGCACATTCTTCACTCGATTTTTTAAAATCGCGCTTTCCAATCTCCAGGCACCCCACCTCCTTGCACCACTTTGGCCGTCACTCATTTGGAATGTGTCCGAAACCCCTCTTCAGTCCACTGAAGTCTAACTTCTTGACTTGTCAGAAAGGAAGGACTGACCTGGGGTCATGGGGGGCTGGTGGCATCACGGTGTGATAGTGCCAGCCTGCTCTAGTGGGTGCCCTGAGGCCAGGCCAGTGCTACCTGATCCCTGCCTATCCTGCCACTGTCAGGTAAATGTGCTGGACGTAACAACCATGAGTGCAGCCCCCGCCCCAGGAGCACCCCTGGAACCACCTTCAGGAGCCCCCAAAGGGTACATGGGGATGGGTGTCTGAGCTGCCCCACCTCCCCATAGAGGGATGGCCAGTGGAGCCACCCCTGAGTCCCCATGGCAACAAGGGTCCAATGGGTAGGCTCCCTGAGGCCTGTGTTGAAGGGAAGAAACAGGCTACAGAACAACCAGTGCAAATGAAATCACTTACAAAGAACATGCACAATAAAAACAGTTTCCGAGGGCAAACACATGGAAAAGGTGGGGGCTTGGTCAGGTCAGACCCCATGCTGTTGGGATGTTGTGGGGCAGGGCCAACAGGACATAGTGGGGGCAGCTTCTCGAGGAAATGCCCTCCTGGGTCCCCTTGAGGTGATTCCAGTTCCTTGTGTGGGGACTGCTGTGGCAGACCCCCTCCTGGGGTCCTGGTGACTAATCCACTCAAACAAATTCCAAGGGATGCGCACATGAGGGAATCCCCTTGAGGCTGACTATACTTTCCAAGGGCTGGGGCCAAAAAGATGCCTGCTAGGCTCTGTCCTGAACCACAGCCAGTTCTGGGGCAGAGAAACCCAGCCACCTGGGCCAGCACCAGGAGTGCCACTCTCAAGGACATGACAGAAGGATAGACCTGAGCACCAAGAACCACCACTTGGTAGCTGAGCACCAAGAACCATCACTTGGTAGCCAAGCCCCAGGCCCACGGCGGAGCCAATCCATCTGGAAGGCCCTAAGGAAGGCCCTCCCCAGCCTAGCTCCCCAACCAGGCGAAACCCTTCCCAACCTCAGGGCCAGCCTCCCGGGCTTTCCCACAGCCTGAAGGGCAGCAGACCCCTTCGGGAGGTGCCAAGACACCAGAACCTTCATCCAGCAGGTGAGGTGACAGCCACGAGGGCTGGGACAGATGGACGCTGCCACTTCCAGCTTTCCTGCTCAGCATCGCCACTCATGGAAGTTCAGTCAGGGCACCCTGGGCACCCTGCTGACTGTCCATCTTTTGCAAACACCCAGTGTCCTTTCCCGCAGCCTTTCCAGTGGAATGGGAGCCATGTCTCAAGGTTCTAGTGACACGGAAGTTGGCAAAGCTCCCACCAAGCACAGGACCACATTCAGGGGGGCCGTGTCATTAAAGACACGACCAATTTCACCTGTCGGAATAAGCAGGGCTCACAGCATGCTGAGACTGTGTGAGTCAGGCTTTCCTGTCTCCTCTTAGTGGCATCTAGACTTCTCCTGGGCCCCTGAGTTTTTGGTCACCACAGGAAGCAGGCCTCCCATCCAGGGGGATGAGCAGCTGAAGGCTGCAGGGGCAGGCCGGCCCTCTTGAAGAAAGAACTGCAGCAGCCAGTCAGCTGAGCTACGGGAGGTGCCAAAACAGGTAGGGGGTGCTGGCTGGTGCTACGTGCAACTGTCTTCCTTCTGCTATGGGCACGGGGTCCTGATAGAAACAAGGAAACCTCGTGACACATTTGTCCAAAGTTGCCTACCACGATAGCCATGTGCTTGACCTTAGGCTTTGAGCACCCTATAGCTGTCTCAGCAAAGATCCCGGACCCAGAAAACAAGAGAGAAGGAGCCCTACTAAACAGAAGGGTCAGGAACGTGGAATCAGGAGGCAGCTTGCCCAAGAAGTTGGACGGTTGGTAAATGAGCAACTAAGGAAATGTGCACTCATGCTGGCTGCCATGGACACAATGATTCAAACAGAGACAAGTTATCAAATCTGAAATATTATGGTATGACCCAGTCCCGTGAGAGAGGAGTGAAACTAAGTTAATATGACGCTCGGTGAAGTAGAGTAAGTGGATCGACTTCAGGATATCGACCTTCTGTTTGATGGAATCCCTCACAGGAACCCCAGGTCCACCAAGAACAAGATACTTTTGTAAAAAGAAGAATTAGGGAGAGGAACAAGCTTTCGGCTACAAGACAAGTAAGGTCTGAGGATCTGCTATACAGAATAGGGACTAGAGTTCATAATGTTGTGTTGTATACTTAAAATTTGCCAAGACTTAAAAACTTCAGTGTTCTCACACACACAGAGAAATGGGTGACTATGCGAGGTGAGGGATGTGAAGGTGGGAATCCTTTCACAAAGTATACGGACATCAAATCATCATGGTGTATGCTTTACACATATTATAATTTTATTTGTTGATTATACTTCAGAAAAGCTTAGAGGGAGGGAGAAGGGGAGGTAAATGGGGTAAAGGGGGTCAAATATGTGATAAGAGAAAGAAATCCAATTATAGGAGGTGAACATAGTGTAAATATATATATGCCTTACTGTTAAAGTGTATAGCTGAAACTTATTGGATTTTGTTAATCAATGTCACCATAAAAAATAAAATAAATGAATAGCTGAAAAAATTTTAAAAATCTTGTAAATTGTGTAAGAAAAAGAGCAGAACAGGGTCTCTTCGGACATGCACCCAAGTGGTATAGACCAGCAGTGTGGACATGCACACTGTAAAGCATGTGTGCCTGGTGGTGCATCTGTAGCCATGTGCATTCACGTGCAGTACAAAGTGTGTCTGGCACACTCAGAAAAGGACAAGTGCACAGACACAGACACGGTGTTTTCAGGCTATTCCAGAATGAGCATTGTGAAAATGAATGATCATACTGTGAATGTGGTCAGAAAATATTTTCTGTGAAAACCAAATCCTAAATTTCTCAAGGCGTACATTATTATTTTCGGAATTCTATCTTTACTGTCATACCGAAAGTAGATCCAACTGAAAGTGGCTTAGGTTGCCCTACTCTACCTCCAGGCAGAGCATCTGTAAATATAACTTAGTATCTGTAAGTATCTGAGTGTATATGAGTAATCATTTAGTATTTGTAAATTATGGTTTAAAGGCCCACGCAGGAGGACTTCCCGTTTGCAGAGTACTAACACCTCGGACTGGAACTAGCCTGTGCTGGTCCATGCCCTCAGCCTATCTGGTAAGACTGTCTGTTAGGCTCTATTCAGGGGCCCCCACTGGGGTCAGACCCTCATCGGCCTTGCAAACCACACATTCTGTGGCAAAAGGCCCCAGCTGTTCTCCCCTCATGCAGAGAGCAGTAACTAGGAGCTTAGTTGCTGGTCTGTAGAAGGAAAATGTCAAGGCACACTGAGGAAACTCAGTTCATGGGCTTTGATGTCCTCCAAAGCTGCTGTGTACTTGGGTCCCCACGTAGGGTAGGACACTTGGGCACGAGAGTAGCCGGAGACAGGACGGTCCTGCTGTTCTGGGAAGTCACGGGGTCTGAGGTCAGAGGGCCTCAGTTGCTCTTCCTAGTGCAGTGGGGCTCCACTCCCAACTCACCAGCCTAAGGCCCCCACCCCTGGGATAATCCCAAAGGAGGACATGGGGATCTGACTCGGCAGGGCCCTAGGAGCCTTGAAACTCCACCTGCACAGGGACTGTTGGGGCAGCTCAGGTCATGGGTGCTGATGGGGCCCCTTCTCAAAAGACAGGCTGCAGGCTAGGCAACATGCATTACTGGGGGGTCACTTCAGAAGGCGGGGTGTCGGAAAGGCAAAGACACTCCCACTCCACCGTGGCCTTTAGAGTCAGGGGTCCTAAAGTGGACATCCCCTGCCTGCTCCCAGCTGTGAAGTGGAGAGACACTCAAGCCTTAGTGTCTATAAAACCCACAGTCCACAAAATCTGTGAAATGAAAGGTTGGGCGGGATGACTTCTACACTGTCAATATTATTTTTGTAATTATTTTATTTCTGATTATAAAAGTAATATTATGCTCCGAATAAACTGGAAAGTGAAATAGAAAATCAGTAGGAAAAAAAAATACTCTTAGACCTTTTAACATGTTGGCGTCTTTCCTTCCTGTGTTTTCTGTTTTAAGTAATTAACATCGACTATCATACTATATAGACAATGCTGAATGTTGCTTTTGCTCCCATTTAATGGTATAGCATAAACTTTTTCACATATTATTAAAACCTTATTGTAAACATCATTGTTAATAACTGCATAATTTCCTATTGTGAGTATATTACAATTTACTTAATCATCCCTTCAACTTTATCATCTGAGAGTCTGGAATCCTTGATACAGTAAATGAATGTGCAGAATGTCTCTCTGTTTTAAACCTATTCCAGTGGATTTTTAACAGATATTCCAGATAAAGACATGGTTGCTTTAAAAATCAGAAGCAGGTTTTGGAGCACCTATTCCAGCCATTTCTAGGGAAATAAATTGTATGCAGTCGTAGAGCAAATACCTCTGTTTGGAAGCTCTGAGAATTACAGCCTGCCACCTGGATAAAAAACCCTGAGAGACTCACAAGGTGACTGGGAAGACAAATTTGACCTGAGAGTAAATACAGTCCAAGGTCACATTAACAGAAATATGGACTCTAGACCAAGGGAGGTGAGGCCCTTATCTATAGGCTCCCCCACATCCCTGAGGGCACCAACATGGAGGGTACTTGGGGGTGGGGCCTGGGGACCAGCTCTATGCTTCAATTCTCTAGGAGGCAGCCCTAGAAAG
This sequence comes from Pteropus alecto, assembly GCF_000325575.1. Classification (NCBI taxonomy): domain Eukaryota; kingdom Metazoa; phylum Chordata; class Mammalia; order Chiroptera; family Pteropodidae; genus Pteropus; species Pteropus alecto. Next base: position 162,892 of record NW_006429595.1, on the reverse strand, counting down.
AAAGGTGGGCTGGATCCCCACTGCTGCTGCATCTGGAGAAGGGAGAGACTGGTGCTCTCCAAGGTCCTGTCCTACTGGAACATTCTGTGATCTGTTCTTTGCCTCCCACCTTCTCCCAATAAAGGACAAGAAAAGCAAAGATTAGGATATGGAAACCTGGACAGGCTCTGGCCAGGTCCTTCCCAGGGCTCCAGAGGCCATGACTGCAGGGTGTGGGACTTGGAACAGGGTCGGCACTGTGGCCTCCTATGGCAAGTGCCTTCTGAGGGGTTCCCGACCCTTGTGGCACCGGGACCATGACGCTAAGATGCCATAAGATGGACTTCCAGGGACACTTCAACAGCAGCCAGCACTGGCTGGGGGTCAGTGAGCAATGGTGAAAGGACACTAGCTATGCCATACCACTTCCAGTCTAGCAGCATGTACCTGGGGCTCCTGAGCTGCTCTGAATATTGGTATTCCCATCCCTAAATCGAGGATCCCCATTTGGCTCACAGAGCCATCTGAGGACAAGATGTGGCACACATGGACTTCACACAGAGGGAGCACCAGAGCCTTATGTCCATCCAAGGGACACTCACTGACAGACACCAGACAGCACAGAATTATGCCTCATCCATAAGTTCCACCCTGCAGATGGGACATTTCCAGAAAGACTTGGAAGGATTCTCTTGCCAAGCAGTGGGTAAGAAGGGCAGACTGCCAAGTGTCACTGGGTGACTTCACCAAGAGTCTTTTCTTTCATTAACTAGGAGTGTGTTCACATCACGCTGACAGGCCAGTGCCGGGAGTGACTGCACATTATCCAGAAGTGGACACTCAGGTACGTCCTCCTGCATCCAGATCAATAGCCTCAGCAAAGTGACTGACTGTCTACACAAGGTTCCCCCAGGAGTTTAAGAACAGACCTGAATCCTAGAATCCCAGACTGTCAGGAGAGACATGGAGGAAAAAAGACAAGCCAGCTGGCTCTGCAGCACCTCAGGCCTCCAGTGGCCAGCTTTGAGGGAAGCTGGTGATGGGCTGGCTCCTGACCCATGCTTCCAATGAGAGAGCAGGCCTTGGGACCTTTGAGAGCTGGCCAAGTCCCCAGGTAACAAAGAAGCCCCCAAAACCACAAATGGGCCTGCAGGGAAGGCAGGCCTTGATCGAATAGGCATCAAGCAGCCTCCTGATCCCAGAACCTCAAGTCCAGCTGGCCACAGCCCCCCAGCTGAGAAGGGGCAGCCAGGCCACACGACGAAGACCTGGGAGTGGGGCCACAAGCACTGCTCACTGAGTCACAGGAGGCACAGGCTCCACACTCAGTGTGTGCTGCTCGGGACTCAGGGGCCCTACCCTAGGGACAGAACCAACCTAGAGGGTCCATCCTTTCTGTGGGGACACCTCAGGGTCTGCAAAGAGCAGCAGGAAACTGAGAGGAAACTGGTATGCAGCCTCCATTTCTCGTTTGTGAAAGAGGGGCTTAAACCAAGTGCCCCCGGGACATCCTGCTCCAAAGGTGTGTATGGAAGGCAGGAGCCAGAGTGTAACAGCACAACATGTGCCTGTGAGGCAGGGACTGGAGTGGCCCGAACTCTTCACTTAATCAGCTTTTCAGAGAGGAGGTTCAAAAGGCCAATCTAATTGCATCTCTCTTTTCCAAAGAGTAGTTTGAAATCTAACATAATATAAGTTGGAGACCTAGAAGAAACTGTGAAGAGGGAAAAGTATTGTGACCCTAAACGGTAGCCCTTATGATCAGGGCCATGTGGAGAGCATCCCTGTGTCCATGCCTCAGGAACTACCAAGGGGCTACTGAGTGATGCTGCTTCCTTGGAGGACCACAGGAGGCTCCATGAGCAGTCAGGGTGCTCACATGAGGGCTGGGGTGTGTGAGGGTGCCTGGGAGGAGGGTGCACGAGTCTGAGACATGGCTCCTCAAAGGCACAGAAACCATGAAGGGTCTTTGGTGTCAGGGTCACAGGACAAAGGAGTCTGAGAAGTTACCAGGAGAGCAGGGGGCCAAGGAGACCAGACAGCTGGGCACACAAGGCCTCTGGTAAGAGAACCAGGAGAAGGCAATGGATGGCGATGGAGCAAGGGCTCCTTATCTGTGACCAGGGTACAGCGGTGATGTGAGGTGTTAACAATTGGGAAAACTAAGCTAGAGACAGGCACAAACTCTACCATATCTGCAATATTTTTGTAAACCTAAACCAATTCTAAAATAAAAAGTTTGGAGGAAAACAAAATGAAGGCTGACCTCATAGCAGGACTCAGAAGAAAGGGAGAGGGGCTATTTAGTAAACAGGTAAGCTTTCAGCCTCTGCCAGTCCCAGAGGTCTAGGGGGCCCGGAGAGCCTCTGGGGCAGGAGGAGGGAAAGGACAGGGATACTCGCATCACCTATCTGAGGAAGGCTGTCTCTCAGTTACCTCTCAGATTTAACCTGCTCTTTTTGTCTTCATTAGAAAGCATCTGGGCCACTTATAAAATCCTACAATGGCAGGGAGGAAAGAACTTAAAAGTTGAGTGAGCTCAATAATTAAGACAACTGCAGGCTGAAACAATAATAAAAATAACACATAATGTAGTATAACATGACTGTACACTAAAACTACAGTGAGATACAATGTTTCACCTTCCTGTTTGAATTGACAAAAATCAAAAAGTTCAGAAACAGTGCTGCCTGGTATGTAGGAAAACTGGTACAATTTGTACCAAATTGGTACATCTGAAGATTTTAAAACCTGAAAAACTCTGGGCACCTTTCACCCCAAGACCTTACATCGTGGACTTTACCAACAAATACACTTGCATACATGCCAGTAACCGTATGTACCAGAATGATCCCTGCGCAAAACTAGAGTAGCTCAAGATGAGAAGCAAGCTCGCCCCTAGCCTGAAGACCAGGAGATGAGAAAATGCATCCCAAAGCGAGTGTGAGACCCACTGCCAAAGGCACAGCAGCGTCCCCAGCACACTGGTGTTCCTGAGGAAATGGAGAGGGGTGGTTGTGTGACCCAAGTGCTCTATGAACAGATATCTCTGGAGCTGGAATTCGGGGGAAGACAAGCTTTCACTACATATTCTTTCATTTTTTAAAAAAATTAGCTAATATTCTATTTTCAAATTCATTCAATTTGCTATTTTTAAATGAATAAATGCAGTTTTCCTTAACACGATAAATAAATATAAGACGGGGGATCGGAAGCTCCATTTTCTGTCTGATGAACACAAACACGTTCTGTACAAGTTCAGTTGCCTCCTGCCCTCAACTGGGTGTGACTATGTTCCCCAGGGACATCTGGTCACAAATGAGGGCACTTTTGCTGTCACAGCTGGGGGCTGGGGGGGTGTGCTCCTGGATTAGTGGGCAGAGGCCAGGGAAGCAGCTGCACACCCTGCCATCAGACTCCCCGGCCCCAATGTACAGAGTCGGGCTGAGAAACCCTGATCTAACTACACACTATTTCCCCTGATATGCCCAGTTTGGGGCTAGTTTCAATTATTAAAAAGTTTTTTCTCACACTGAACCCAAATCTGTCTGCCTCCTCCAAGCTTTAATCCTGCACTCGGTTCCTTCACAGCCCAAGGCACAGACAGGCACTGAGTGCCAGCAGAAGCAGAACCACGTGGTGCACTCTAGCCCCACCAAAGCCCACTGCGTTACACGTCCACCTCCATATCTGGGGCTGGGACCAAATTACAAATGTCTGATGTCTGCACAGTGGACAGGTGGCAAGGGCTTTTGGCAGGCAGGGGCCCAAGCAAAGCCCATGGCAGTGCCGGGACCAGACTGGGGCTGGCTACCCAAGCACCCAGACTGGGGTCAGAGGGTCACCATGATGACATGGACCCTGGGAACCTTGAGGCCAAACAGCAGCTATTACTTCCACCCTGCAGCATCTCAGGTGGAGGTCAGGGCAGGAGCAGTATCCAGCGACTCCAGCCTTCCCAAGGGGCAAGCTCGGTGGACTGACAGGACTTCCATCCCCAGGACCCTAGAACCCCATTCCTTACTCCAGGGCCCAGCTGGCCCCTAGCTGGTCTCTTTCCAATCTGCCCCTACATACATGGCCCAAAGCCCTCTGAACTTGGTGAACTAGAGAATGTCATGCCCCTAGATACTAACTTGAGGATAAAATGGGAACTCCCATCCCCGGCCTATAGTACAGGGGCATCTCCACTGCATCATCCCTCCGACATAGTGCACTCTGGGTCACCTGTGGCCACCATCCAGCTGCCCTAGCCATGAGGATACCCTATACTGCCTATGGGGCTGGCCACTGGTATTTGTCACCCAGTAGCACAGGGACCCCAAGCCTTCCTCAGTGCTTCATTCACTGCCCTGAGGTGCTAGACTAGATGAACTGATAGGCTCCTTCACTTGGCGGGCAAGGAGCCAAGCCCCTGACCCCCACAGCAGCCTGTGTGCAATGCCCAGGTTTTCTGAGACAGGGCAGTCCTGGCTGCTTTGGTGTCCAGTGTGAGCACAGTCTGTAAGCACTAGCAGGAACTGCACAACACTGTCCTCGTTGCTCACGACGACTGGAGTGGAAAGTGGGGCTGGGAGGTACCCCGGCCTGGGCAAAGCCCCAGGGATGACTTATCAATGGGTGACCTGGGTCAGCTGCTGGCTCTCTCCCAGCCAGATTCTCCGAAGCAGGTCTGGGGGCAGTGCCCACAGTGCCTTCAGGGAGCTGCTAAGAGGAGGAGATAACAGAAAGTACCTGGTGCTGGGTGCAAACGAGTGGCAGGAAACACCCCCCACACCCCCCACCCCACCACCACCACAAGCTCTCTTTTTATGAGCTGCATATACAAAAAAGCTGGGGAGAGATTAGCCAGAGCTGTTAGAAATTCTGGGAAAGAGACTCCACAGGCACCAATGGCAACTAATCCTCGGAGTTCCACAAACATAGGCAGAAGAGGCTTTAGGGAGAACCCGCCTCCTGCTCCGACATGCACTCCTGTGTTGCTTCATGTAGTACTGCAGGATCCCCCTCCACACAGGGTCTGGGGAGCTCTCAGGAAGCCCCACCTGCCCCTCCCAGCCTTGTTCATCTGGGAGTCAGACTGGATCAGGATGCAGTTTCTGGATTTTTCCAGGATGCCAAGTGTCATGCTGCACCAGAATCTAGGCCTCAGTCTCTTCTGCAGGAAAATGGAGCCCAACCCCACCACCAAATCTGTGTCATCTCTCCAGCTGAAGGCAGGTCAGCCCAGGAAGGTGGTGAGATAGGGCCTGGGCAGGGAAGGGCCCCATGCCCTGCTGGGAAAAATTTCATGTTCCACAAAACACTTTCTCACTGCCCTTCCTGCTCAGCCCAGCTTCCCGGAGATTCGCATCCACACTCTGCCTTGATGGGATTTCTAAGGGGACAGTAAAATGAAGCGCAAAGTTGCAAAGTTACAAGAAGATCTTCAAGCATCAGAGTTCACATATATGTTGGTCTAGGATTGCCAGCCACAGTGAGTTGAGAGATCCAAGCCGAGTCTGGCTGCCCCAGGGATGGGTGTTGATGAGGCTCAGACCTGGCACCAAGGCACTCTCCAAGGCCCATCCAGATACTCACACTGTCCAGAAAGGCAGGATCTGTGCCCAGGCCACGGCCCTGTGAAGCAGAAAATGCCACCCCGTTTGGGGGGACCCAGCCCAGGGTGCACACAGCCAGAGACTGCTCAAAGCTTCCTTGGAAACATGGCGCATCGTTCATTCAACAGCCTAGGCAACCATCTCAGGCACTTGTTCACTGTTCTCATGCTCTACTCAGCTCAGGAAGCAGTGCTGACCCATCCTGCAGGTTCAGGTCCCTTGGGACCCGCCTGCCTTCTGGGGTCTCAGATACCGCCCCCCCGCCCCATAACTCTCATCAATAAAGAGGCACTGGTGGAGGAGCTGTAGGATAGACATATCGCTGACATCCAAACTCGTCATGTTGCCCTTTTTATCTCCACAAGCTGATCTCTCCAACCTGAGTTTGCTCGTCCTCCAGATCAGAAAAGCCCATCACCACCAAGTCTTCAGGGGTGGTGGGAAGGTCAGAGAGGTCATGTACAACACACCTAGCAGTGGGCCCAGACCTGCCCCATTATGGCTTCCTCGAAAGTCAGGGTAAAGGAGATGGAGCCCTGCATAGGGGATCTCCACACAATATAAGGAGCTCTCCACACATGTAGGGGAAATGACTAGCCCAGAATGACACAGGCAAGGCTTAACAAACACTTATAGTTCAAATGGAAAGGAGTCCCCTTCCCCCAGGCATGCAGACACTCTGGTCCCACAGCATCTGTGGGCATGCAGTTAAGTATGTGTACACATAAATGAACACCTGCGCCCTGCACATGTCTGGTTCTAGAAATTCAGTCACCACATGTTAAAAGGTAATTTAAAAAAAAAAAAAAAACGGTAAAAGTACCAGCAATGAACAATCCAAAACAGAAATTACAAAAATGATCCGACTTACAATAGCATCCAAAGGAATAAAATATCTAGGAATGAACTTAACCAAGGGATGAAAGAGTCATACACTAAAAACTATAAAACATTACTGAAGGAAATCAAAGACCTAAATCTAAATTAAAAGATAGCCTGTGCTCATGGATCAGAGATTATAATATTGTTAAGATATCAATACGACCCAAAATGATCTACAGATTCAATGCAATCTCTGTCAAAATCACAACAGCCCTTTTTGCAGAAATAGAGAAGTCAATCCTCAAATTCATATGGAATTGCAGAGTCCTGAAAAGCCAAAACAAAAATTTGAAGAAAGAACAAAGTTGGAGGTCTCATACTTTCTGATTTCAAAACTTACTACAAAGCTACAGTAACTAAAACAGTGTGGTAGTGGCATAAAAGAGATATATAGACCAATGAAATGGAATACAGTCCAGACCTCATATGTATGGTCAAATGATTTTAAGTAAGGCCATCAATATTTTAACAGGAAAAGAATATTCTTTTCAATAAATGGTACTGGGACAACTGGATACCCACATGAAAACAAATGAGGTCGGATCTCTACCTCAAATTACATATAAAATTAACTGAAAATGAATAAAAAAATTAAATACAAAAGCTAAAATTATAAAACTTTTAGAAGCAAAGGGGTAAATCTTCATGACCTTGAATTTGGCAATGCATTCTTAGATATTACACCAAAAGCACAAGCAACAGAAGAAAAAGATAAATTGTACTTCATAAAAATTAAAAACCTTTGTGCATCAATGGGCATTACATAAAAATGAAAAGACAACACACAAATGGGAAAAGATTTACAACTCATATATCTGATAAAAATCCAGTGTCCAGAATATATAAAGAACACTTGCAACTCAAAAATAAAAAAACAAATAACCCAATTTAAAAATGGGCAATATGTTTCAATAGACATTTCTCCAAAGAAGATACACAGACAACAAGCACATGAAAACATGCTTAACATCAACAGCCAGTAGGAAAATGCAAATAGAAACCATGAGATACCACCTCACACCCAGTAGGATGCATATAATTTTAAAAAAAGAAAATAACAAGCATTGGTAAGGATGAGGAGAAATCAGATTGCTCCTACACTGGTGGTAAGAATGTAAAATGGTGCAGCCACCATGGAGAACAGTTTGTTGGTTACTCGGAAAGGTGAACATTGAATAACCTCATGACTCAATAATTCCCAAAAGAACTGAAAACAGGTCTTCAAACAAATATTTGTACACGAATACTCATAGCAGCACTATTGACAATAATCATAGGTGGAATAAGTCCAAATGTCCATCAACAGATGAATAGATACACAAACTCTGGTCTATCCATATAATGGAGTATTATTCAGCCATAAAAAATCAATTAAGTTCTGATACAGGCTACAACAGGAATAAACCTAAAAACATTATGTTAACTGAAAGGAGCCACACACAATAGGTTACACATTGTATGATTCCTTTTATATGAAATGTCTAGAATAGATAAATTCATAGAGACAGAAAATAGATGGTAATCCAGGACTAAAGGAAGAGGAATGGAAACCTGTTGTTTAAGAGATTTGTGGTTTTCTTTTGGGGTGATGAAAATGTTTGGGAACTATATAGAGGTGATGGTTGCACAACATTTTGAATGTATCGAATGCCATAAACTTTGCACTTTAAAATGGTTAATTGTATGGCATGCGAAACTAACGTGCAGCATGCTTAGCAGTGGGCCCTGACCCACCCCATCCTGGCCATGGTCAGCGTAAAGAAGATGGAGACCCGCATTTTTTAAAAAAAGATAAAAGGCTGGTTTATCCATTTGCCTGGACAAATACCACAAGGACTTCAGTTCTCGTGTTCTGAGATCAAAGCCAGCTACTGGTTGGAATTTTAACTTTGTTTTTCCAAGGATGAGCAGTGGACAGATCTTACATGCTTAAAGCACAGATCTTACACCCTTAAAGGGCCAGGTCCCATTCCAGAGTGCATGGTTAAGGTTATCCACCACGCCAAAAGCTAAGAATCAAGACGGAGCAAGAGAAGGAGAGGTGCAAAGATGGAGACACAATTCTAAGGGGAGGCTGGTAGGACACTGGGCACACCTGAGACATGAAGGTTGTTGAAAAGAGCCTGGCTTCCTCATCTGGCGCCGGATGCCACCTTCCTGCAGAAAAGATGTTCCCATCCACGTTTGCAAAACCACATGATGTTTCCTCACAACTCTGACAAGGCTCCCCAGGCTGGCATAAAACTCTTGATCTACAAGTCTGGCTCACATAAAAGAAATCCCGTAAGAGGCAAGGGATCTGCTTTGTTGGCCCAGGAATCCCACAGCCAGTATGGCACCCCACACAGAACACACCCCCCATAAATGTTTACTGAGAAATAAATGAAACTTCTGTCACTGAAGGACTTACCCAGCAACTTCGATTTTCAAACTCTTTAAAATCAATTCTACTGATTTGCTTCCAAAACACTTCAATAGAACAGGTGACTGAAAGAGGGCCAAGAAGCTTTGGGATGTCTGATGTTTAACAGAATTATTCTTATTTCCCAGAGACAGAGACTCTTTACATCAGAGTGGGGACAAGGTGAGGTAGCTGGGTCATCCCCTAAACCAACCGGACCACAGCATCCGGATGCCTCACCACAGGCAGGAGTGTAGGGGCGTGCTGGATCTAGTGGAAGACACAAGAAGCTGTCCAGTGCTAGGCCCAAGTGGTTTTGTGGCACCCTACTGGGGAGAAGGGTCACCATCACTGATGTGATGTCACATTTCTCTACCAAACACATAGACAAGACAGCTCAGAAGGCAACTAGCTGTAAAATCCATCCTTTTCTAATAAAAGCCAATTCCCAGGTGAAGCCCAATCAGTGCTAGTGACAGCCCGCTGGGCTAACAAGGTGCCCAGCCCAAGAGTAACCA
>NW_006429595.1:151208-153429 GCF_000325575.1 Pteropus alecto | reverse complement strand
GGGGTGCTGAGGGTGCCACGAGGACCACATCCTGGAAGCAGGCTCTGCCCCAAGAAAGGAGCTGCTACAACCAGGTTGTCAGCTGGTGCATTGCCAGAATCCTCCCAGAGTCAGTTACTGTGAGCATGGGTAACCTCAGAGACTCCCTTCCAATCTCCCCCAAAATGGGTGTACTGAGGAATGTAGTGGATCACAGGTGGGACAAGACAGAATTTGTTACTTCTACAGTTTATGTTTATTTTTTCAGGTCTATGGCAAGTATACTAAAATTCTACTTCAGGGAACGATACAAAGTTTCCTTCTAAAATAAATATTCTGGAGAGTAAGGAGACATGAGAGTGAAAGGCACTGTGGGTCCTGGAACAGGAAATGAACAGTAAGCAGGAAACTTGGCGAAATAAACCTGCCAAGGCCTGTAGTCTGGTTGACATACTGCCTAGCATTTCTGCCTCAGTTTCCATGCTCACAGCATGATCTGGTGAGACGTTAACTCAGGGGAGGTGGAGTAATGGGGAAGCTCTGCCATTTTTGTAACTCTTGGGTAAGTCTAAAATTCTCTCAAAATAAAAAGTTATGGAATATTCAAAATTTTAAGACGTGAGATGAGTTATTGAACTGGAGTAAACAACGGTATAGGTAGTAGGTGGATCTGGAAAGAGGAGTAGGTCATCTAGGAATTTCTGGAGATTGGGAAACATGTCACATACATTCCTGTTACAGAGGAAAAGGGTGGCCCAGAGAGGTGGGTGGATTTACCCAGGGCTGTGAGGGCATGAGGGAGGGGAGAGGCAGGTAGAGACTCCAGGATGCAGTCCAGCCTCAGGGCTCACTTCTGCACGTGATCCTTGATTAGACGCAGAGATATGTCCCCTTGGCAGGGGGAAAGCACAGCCCCTTCTTTTCAGACCACAGGGCCACTCCACATAGGTGGAACTGAATCTGCACTAATCAAATAATCTGTATCTGTATGGGATCAAATCAAAGACCTTCGACAAGAAATAAGAAATACAAAGACAAGGCCTGCCCAAAACGATGCCTTTAAAACATCAGGACACCTCTGCCAGGGCCAAACCAGCAAATGCCACCAGTCCCTCAGGCCAACAACCCTCAGCCCCTTTCCCCTGCCTAGCCACCCGATCTCCAAGTCTAGCTCAGACCTGGCCTTGCCTCCCCAGTCCGGTGGAGAGGGCCCCTGGGCAGTCAGAAAAAGGTCCTTCCAGGACCTCACACCTCCCCCAACCTGGACACCCTGGGAGCTCTGCAGGTCCGGGGTGAGGGTGGGAAGGAGGGAGAGGCCCCTTCACTTTCAAGGCACTCAGGGCCACCTTCTCACCATCTCTGAAACTGAGGAGTTGTGAAGGATCAGATGGCAGCTCTCACCTTGGCCATGAACTTTGAGAGGATGCCAAGTGGTGGGTGTGCATAGCAGCACTGTCTAATCAGAGTCCAGTGTTCATATCCCAGGCTCTGATGATCTTTGGGGTCTCTGCACCCCTGGGCACCAGCAGGAAGGTAGTCTGGGAAGCCCAGGAGATTTCAGTGGGTGTCCCTGCCCCACCGAGTCTTACTCCCTCCTCACTGGGGTCCCTGTCACAGGAACTCAGGCCTGGCACTGACCAGCCTGAGCAGGCCCTGTCACATCTGGCTGCCTAGCTCCCCACATGGGAACTGGCAGGACTAGACACCACAGCCAATGTTTAAACATTGTCCCGCAGTTAAAATCAGCAGTAGGTTCTCCTCCCTGGGGATCAGGGACCACCCACCACCACACACAATCTCTCGCCCCCAGCTCTGCTCCTGGCAGCCTCAGAGGGCACACAACCCTGCCCAGCCCCTGGCCGGTCCTGCGGAGGCCCAAACATATGAGAACCTGTTGGATCAGTTTCGGCAGCAGTGCTGCCTCCTCTTCCTCCTCCTCTATTTACTTCTGGGTGGGAAGGGCCCTCCGCTTTTGAAAACTAGGCGCAGAGCCAGGTCATGGCCATGGGCAAGGGCCAAGCTTCACCTCCCCCACCCCATCTTCCTCAGAGAGCATAAGGTCAAGTCAAAACCGGGGTGTCCCTGTTTGGAAGTGAGAAGAGGGGAACGGGGAAACGTGCCTGCCAAGGAGGAGGCGGCAAAGCCACAACACCCCCACCCGCACAGATACCATTCTGTCACCCACTCCCGCCCGGGGACGCGCAGGCCGCCGGGTCCAGGAGCCCGCAGGGCGGGGTCACAC
>NW_006429595.1:140248-150340 GCF_000325575.1 Pteropus alecto | reverse complement strand
GCGGGCCGGGGCCCGCGGGGAAGGCGGGCCGGGAACCTGCTGGGGAGAAGATGGGCCAAGGACCCGCAGGGGAGAAGGTGGGCCTGGGGACCCTTCCGGGGGAGAAGGTGGGTCCGGGACCCCTCCGGGGGAGAAGGTGGGCTGGTGGACTCGCCGGAAAAGAAAGTGGGCCGGGAGACCCGCGGGGGAAGGTGAGGAGGGGGTAGAAGGAAGGCCCGTGGAAACACCCTGAGGGTGAAGATGGGCGAGGATGTGATCGGGAGAGAACATGGGGCGGGACCTAAAGGGAAGGCAGGTGGGGGGCCCCCTCACGGGGTGTGGGGTGAAAAGATTGGCTTGGGGTATAAGAGACCCCTCGGGTGCGGGCTGAGGCCATAGGATGCTATCCTTCAGAAGGCCGAAAAAACACTACTTGGCATTAACTTTGTTCTGATGAGCAGCATGGCAGGGGGTTCCTCCTGTTCCTTCCTGCGCCCCTACCTGCTGTCTTACCCCCTCGTTCTTGACTGGGGACACACACACCCCTTACACTACCCCGGACTTCCTTCATGTTCAGCCCTAGAGGAAGACAGAATTCAGGGGACCCAGGAGCACTGGCACAGTCAGCTCTGTAAAGAGAGAGCGATTATTTGGAATTGAGCTGCCTAGGAACCTAGTCAGAGCCCCCTGGCCTGGGTGATCTAGGGGGCGGGAAGGGCAACAGCCTCAAACCGCCTGTCTGTGTCCCAGATTGCTGATCCCGCTGGTGGCTGAGGCATAGGGGGTAGAAAGGTGCTGTTGCATTGCTCTGGGACCCACCCCCCACAACCTTTGTCCTAAAGTGGTTCTCCTGCCTCACCTGGCTGGTCAAGATTTTGGGGGTGTATGAGTGGGCTGCTCAGCTAGTAGGGATATTTCCTCAAGCCATCCTACAGCAGGACCTCTCTGCCCCTCCCAACTGCTGTGTACTGTGGCCCCCTTGCTCATCTCAGGGGGCCGGAACAGAGTGGGCTCCTAAATTGGAATAAGGAACCTGTCTCTGTATATGCTTCCTCACTCTGTCCTGTCTTGACCACTGCAAGCTCAGAATATCAAACTTGGGACAGGAAGTCTGGTCCAGACCACCTCACAGCAGCGTCTTTGACAGGCCCTCAGCTGCCGCCAACAGACTCGAAGGACCATTTGCTCCACTTGTGGGCAGCTTAGTTGAAGTCCTCACTTCTGAGTCAAAATCTGCCCTCACATAGTCAGCCATCCTCTTCCAACAGATGACCCCTTGACCACGGCCTCAGGAGTGCCCAGGACAGGGCCTTACTGGGAGGGACAAGCATGAGGAAGATGAGAATGGGGAAAATAAGAAGCTGGAGAAGGGTGGTGGGAGGAGAGGGATAAGCTTCCTTCCCCACCCCCTCACACCTTGGTGAGCTGCTCAGGGTCTGGAGCTAAGGCCTTCCTACCTGAGTTCCAGCTGTCACCTTCCTCTCCAAAGTCCTTTTTCCTGGTGACATTTTGTATGGCTCTGGGAAGGGAGTAACTGTTAAACATTGTCCACTGTTGACACCCTGGTGTGAATTAAAGCAGATAAACAGTGCTCAGCCTGCAAATCAGAGTGCGCAAGGAGGCCCAGAGAGCCTGCCTGGGCATTGCTGTTACCTTCCCCTCCAGCAGCACTGAAGCACTCCAACCAGCAGTGTCCACATCCACCCACATGTGGTCCCCTGAAGCCAGAAACGTCTGGAGACCCTTCTGGTGCAGTCCTCATCTCTGACACTTCCATTTTCTTGTTTGCAAATAATGATAATAGTTACCCAGTATCTATCAAATGCTTAGAGGTACAGTGCACTGTACTTAGTTCTTCCCAGACATGGACCAACACTCACCCAGCTGCTGGTGAAGCACTTAGCATATCCCCTGGGTAGTGATGATTACATAAGCAACACTCACATTTAATACCTTAGGTGTTATTGCTGCCACTTTAGAGATAGGTATATAGATAGGCATCTTAGACAGGTAGGATTGGTGCCGTTTCCAGAAGTGAAAACAGGCTCAAAGCAGTTAACTGCCTCATGAAGGAGGTCAGTTGGCTGACGAGAGTGGGGAGCAGGCCAGGAGCCCAGACTAAATTCAGAGCCAGAACCTATGCTGCTCCCCTTGGTCACTCTCCTAGGGTACCCCGAGCACACAAAATATCCTGGGAGCCTGTTATCCCACCCCCAGTTATTCATTGCTGACTTTGGGGAATCTACCTGCATCTGGAAGTGTCCACTGAGACTTTGCTGTTATTCAGAGCTGTTGCATGGCTGCCTGCTGAATACAGACTAAAATAAATCTCAACATGGATCCCAAAGTCTTCTTCTCTTTGGCTCCTTCTTATGACTTCCCCGTTGGCTCTCATCAAAAAGCCTTCCCTTTTCCATATTCTCCCGACCTCTCATTCATTTACTTAAGCATGTATCGAGCACCTGCTCTGTGCTGAGCAGTGCTATAGCTGTTTGGTAGCCCCTGTGGAGCACTGAGAAGTCTCAAGTCTTCTGGAGCTGGTACTGCAGTAAAGGGAGACAGCGACACATATGCAAGTACTGGTGGACTGGATGCCACAGTGCCCTAGGGGAATGGGCCCAAAGTAGGTGCTCGGCAGAGGTGACCTGAGAGCAGAGGCCTGGACCTTGCAAGGGCTCGCAGAGAGGGGAAGAAGAGCAAAGGGAACTTCCTCATAAGGACCCGGAGAGGAGGGGTGCAGTGGTCTCAGAGGTCCAGGCGTCCTCTCTGGCCACAGGTATACCTGGAACTCTGCTGCCTTAAGCTTGGTGTCCTCTCCATGTGGTCTGCCTTTGCCTTAATGCTCACCCACCAAGTCCACCTCTTTCCCCAGGGCGCAGCATCCCGGAGTCTGTGAGCATCAAGACTTCACCACCCACCTCAAGTGGCCTAGCCTCCTGCAGGCATAAGACGGTGGGCTCCCAAGGCGCTGCCTTCACCCTGGTACCCCAATGAAGCACTGCACACTGTAGCACTGCACACCTAGCTGTGAGCATTTGCGGCCAAGACCTTTTGTTCACCTTGTTACCTGATGGAAAACAGCATGTTCCAGTGTGTGTTTATTTGGTCACTCAACAATGTGCACTGAATGCTAGTACAGGTTTGTTTGTTTTTTTAAATTATAGTAATATACATTATAAAATTTACCATTTTAACCGGTTTTAAATGTACAGCTCAGTGGCATTAAGTACATTTACAGTGTAGTGCAACCATCACCAGTTCATCCTCAGAACATCTTCCCAAACTGAAACTCTGTCCTCATTAAACACTAACTCTCTACTACCTCCTCTCCCCAGTCCCTGGATACTGCCATCCTACTCTCTGTCACTGTGAATTTGATGACCCTAGGTACCTCATACACAGTCTTTGTCCTTTTGTGAATGGCTTATTTCACTTAGCCTAATGTCCTCAAGGTTCATCCATGTAGTAGCATGTGTCAGAACTTCCTTTTTAAGGCTGAATAATATTCCATTGTATGTATATATCATGTTTGGTTAGCCATTCATTGTCGATGATACAGGTTGTTTCCACATTTTGGCTATAATGACTTATTCTGTTATGAACATGGGTGTACGAATAGCTGTTCAAGTCCCCGATTTCACTTCTTTTGTATGTACGTACACCCAGAAGTAGAATTGCTGAATCATATGATAATTCTATTTTTAATTTTTTGAGAAAACACAATTTTCTACAGCACCTGCACCCTTTTATATTCCCCACCAACAATGCACAAGCATTCTCATTTCTCCACATCCTCATAGATACATATTATTTTCTCATTTTGGGGTATTTTATATGTATATTTGTTTTTTGATTATAGTGTGTGATTAATGTGTGTGAAGTAGTATTTCATTGTGATGTTTCAGTTTTATTTTGGCTCTACTGAAACTCCATGATCATTGTGGTTTTGATTTATATTTTTCTAATGATTAGTGATGTTGAGCATCTTTTCATGTGCATATGAAAAGATCTGTTTATCTTCTTTCTTTCTCATGTTTCCTTCTAAGAGTTTTACAGTTTCAGTTCCTAAGTTTAGGTCTTTGATCCACTTTGAATTAACTCTTGCATACAGTGCAAGGTAAGGGTCTACTGTTGTTCTTTTGCATGTAGATGTCCAGTTTTCCCAGCACCACTTGCCAAGAACTGTCCTTTCCCCCATCAAATGGTCATAACACCACTGTCAAAAATCATTTGACCACATGGGCAAGGGTTTATTTCTGGGCTCTACTGTATTTCATTCTTCTGTGTGTCTAGGCTTCTGTGTATCTGTTCTTTCGTGTGTCTATTCATATGCCAGCACCACACTGTTTCAATTACAGTAGCTTTGTAGTAAGTTTTGAAATCAGGAGTTATGAGTCCTCCAGCTTTGTTCTTTTTCAAGATTGTTTTGGCTTATAAATCTATATGAATTTGAGGATTGATTTCTCCATTTCTGCAAAAAGGGCTATTGGAGTTTTGTTGGGGTTTACACTGGATCTGTATATGACTTTGGGTAGTATTGACATCTTACCAATATTGTTTTCTGATTCATGAACATGGGATTTCTTTCCATTTACTGTGTCTTCTTTAACTACTTACAGCAATGTTTTGTAGTTTTCAGAGTACAAATCTTTTTGTCTCCTTGGTCAAGTTTATTCCTAGGCATTTTATTTATTTGATGGTGTTGAAATAGCATTATGTCCCGAATTTCCTTTTTGGATTGCTCATTTTTAATGTGTGGAAATGAAACTGACTATAGTGTGCTGATGTAGCATCCTACGTCTTTGCTGAATTTGTTGATTAGTTCTATCAGTTTTTTGTGGAATCTTTAGCATTCCTAAATCTTGATGATTTTACATGATATAAGATCATGTCACCTACAAACAGAAATAATTTTACTTTTCTTTTACTTTGAATAACTTTTATTTTTCTTGCTCATTTTCTCTTGCTAGAACTTCCAATGCTGTGTTGACAGAAGTGAGGCATCTTTCTCTTGTTCCTGATCCTAGGGGAAAAGCTTTTTTTAACTTTTTCACCATTATGATGTTTGCTTAGGGCTTTTCATATATGGCCTTTACTATGTTGAAAAAATTTCTTTCTATTCCTATTTTGTTGAACATTTTTTATGAAAGGGTGTTGAATTTGGTCAAATGCTTTTTCTTCATCAGTTAAAATGCTCATATTTTTTCCCTTCATCTTATTAATGTGGTATATTACATTGATTGATTTTTATTGATTTAAAGGATGCATTCCAGGAACAAATCCCATTTGGTCATGGTGTATGATCTTTTTAATATGTCATTGAATTTGTTTTCCTAGTATTTTGTTGAGGATTTTGCATCAGTGTCCGTAAGGTATATTATTTTGCAGTTTTCATTTCTTCTAGAGTCTTTGTCTGGTTTTTGTATCAGTGTAATACATGATTAGGAAGTGTTCCCTCCTCTTCAATTTTTAGAAAGCATTTAAGAAGAATTGGTGTTAACTTTTCTTTAAAGGTGTGGTAGAATTCACCAGTGAAACCATCTGGTCCTGGGCTTTTCTTTGTCGGGTACTTTATTATTGCTTCAATCTTCTTAATAGTTATAGGTCTATTGAGATGTTCTATTTCTTCATGATTCAGTTTTGGTGGGTCGTGTATTTCTAGGAATTTGTCCATTTCATCTAGGTAATCCAGTGTGTTGGTGCACAACTAGTGCGGGTTTTATAGCAGTGAACAAGGCAGACACTTTCCTACCTCCAAGGAGCTCATATGCCAGAGTGGGAGACAGACAGCCAATAACTGTCTTGGGGGTGGGAGATGGGAGATGTCAGAAAGGAGATACGAGTTCAATACTGGATGTATACTTTTGTGACAGATGAATCCATCTGGTGAATGCAAAGATAATTCTAAGAGTGAGCCCTACTTGGGGTAACTGGACCAAGCTGGTCTGATCCAGAACCCATGGGCACTTTGGAAGCCTTTTGGATTTTTCTGATAGGTATGTTGACTATCTCTAGGATGACCCTGTGGTGTTTGGAAGCATTGAGTTTGTAGACAAAAATCCCCTCAGCCAGGTGACCATACTATCCAAGGAGTGTTGTTAATAAAATACCAGAACAGGGGCCAACTGGGACTAGTCCAGGCAAACTGGGACCAGGATGACATTCTCACAGCCTACACTGGGGTCAGTCAGGTCTGCAGGAATGGACATGCACATATCCCAGGAATGGGCGTAGTGTGATGAGGACTGGGTAGGTCTGCTGAGGGTGCCTCCAGCTGTTTGCTTCATGAGCTGCTGGTACCTGCTAGGCACAGCTGACCAAGGCTATCCCAGACACCTGCCCTGAAGTGACTCCAGCTCTGCCTGGATAATGTCCACTGGAACTCCAGGTCATTCCTCAAAGAGACTCTCTCACACTTTCCTCTACCCTCCCCCCATAGGAAATTCCTCCTTTCCTCTGCATTTTCTTTCATAGAACTTTGTAGAAATTACCACTGCTGTTGCATTTTCATGTGGATTTATTTTCTCTTATGTGAATTTTCATGTGACTATCCTTTTCCTGCTCTGGCGAAGTGCCACAGCACAGGGAGATCTCTGTTCTGCTCATGGATGTCTTCCAGCAGCAAGCACACTGCTGGCCCCAGTAGACCCACCATGAAGTGACCGACAGGTGGATAAAGCAACCAGTGATCTGGGAATATCTCTATGCAGAGGATTCCAGATTCATGGGTTTGGGAGTACTTGGTCAAATATCAGGTGAAGACGAGCCCCTCAGCCTGAAATCAGCCTCTACCTGTTGCAGAAACAGGGCCACAGTTCTTGCTACCCAGCCAGGTTCATTACAGATGGGACTATTTACATTCTGGTTGGCCCAGGCCACTTCTGGTCACCCCTCTGGGTATCAAGAAAAAGAAAAACATGCAACCAGAGCTAAGTCACACCAAGATAGGAGTCTGGAATGGTGGCAGTCCACCCGTGGGTTAAGACACCTGGGCAGAGCACAGTCTGCACTTACCAGGATGGTGGCACATAGGGTCTATCAGCTTCCTGGGGCTGCCTAACAAGGTACCGCAGACTGGGTGCCTTAGAATAACAGAAATGTGTTGTCTCAGGTTCTGGAGGCCAGAAGTCTGAGATCAAGGTGCCGGCAGGGCCACGCTCCTTCCAGAGGTGCTAGGAGGGGTCTGTTCCAGGCCTCTCTTTAGCTTCCAGCAGCAACTTAGATTGTGGCAGCATCATTACAGTCTTCACAAGGCTATTTTGTCCCTTTTTGTGTATCTGTCTGTGTCCAAATTTCTCCTTTTTATAAGGATGCCAATCCTATTGGATTAGGGCCCATCCCACTCCAGCATGACTTCATCATAACCTAATTACACCTGCGACAACCCTATTTCCAAATAAGTTCCCATTCTGAGAGATTGGAGTCAGGACTCCAACATAGGAATTTGGGGGTACAGTCCAGCCCCCAACACATGTTGAGGCACCTAGTACATAGCCTGCTTTGGCCCCATCTGCAGGTCTGTGGGTCATCTGTGGCCCGGGCTGTGCTAGGGAGGCTAACAGGATGAGAGAGAAGCCCTGCATCCCACAGCCTGGGACCCACACAGGGAGAGCGAAAGCGGCTCCTGGCAAAGTGGCTTCTGCAAAGTTCACTCTACCAAGTGGGGAGTAAGGAGTAAAGTAAGGAGGGCGAAAAGCATTCTCAGAAGAATTGAGGGTTGAATAAGATGACTGGAAGAGAGCTCTTTCTGAGAATACAAACATCAGGAAAGGACTGGTGGTATCCTTCTTTTGTCCTTGCAGGTGATGATATGGATGAGGGGACAGATAGTGAATTATTTCTTAAAATTCTTGCCTTGGCCTGGGATTTTAGAATCACAAAAGAGTCAGGACATTTTAAGTTCTTTGTCAATTGGAAAAATGGAGAAACTAAGGGCACAGTAAACTTAAGGGAAATGTCAGCCTCACTAGCAACCCAAGCACATGAAAACCAGAAACTATTTTCAGGTCACCCTGGCAAAGTGGTCTTTTATTCTCTGACATGATAGAAAAAAATA
The DNA here is from genome assembly GCF_000325575.1 of Pteropus alecto. Lineage (NCBI taxonomy): Eukaryota > Metazoa > Chordata > Mammalia > Chiroptera > Pteropodidae > Pteropus > Pteropus alecto. The sequence goes on along the minus strand of NW_006429595.1, from coordinate 142,305 downwards.
AGATATTAATATATGTAGTGGGGTGGGGTATGGTCAGTGCCGAGGACCTTACCGGGCCTTCCACCCCTCTGTGTGTCTCTCCCTCCTTGATTGCCTGGAGACCACTCACAACCTGGGAAGGGCCTCAAGCATGCCCAGAACTTTCACTCTGCAATGGCAGCTTCTCCTCGCACTCCTAGATTCTCTCCACTGCGTCTGGCCTGGGCCTGAGGGTGACACCCCTCTGCACAGACCACCATTCTTGTCACCCCTAGTCCCAAAGGCCTTCCTTGCCACATACCCCATCACCTGATTTTAATTTCCTCATCTCGTCTGAAATAGTCTTATTTGTACACATGTATACTCCCCCACCCAATAAAAAGGCTATGAAGGCAGGGCCCTTGCTGCCCTCAGCACCTCCAGGCCTAAAGCTGGGCCTGACACAAACGACCCACCGATACTGGGGGTGCCACAAGTAAGGCCACGTCCAGGAACAATGGGCGGGCAGGTTGTGGGGCTGTGGTAGAGTATAGCATGGCAGGCAGAGACAGCCCAAAATGATACTAAGTGGGAAAAAAATGTTACCAAATATGTATGGATGGCTTGATTATTTTTTTGCGAATAAAACAAAGCCCATCAATATATTGCACAGAAAAAGGGAAGATAAAGAGCAAATACTAACAACAGGTGTCTCGGGATGGAAGAATTACTGGTGATTTTTCTTTTTTTTTTTTTACCTGTAATTTTAAAAGTTCTTACAATAAACATCATTTTTGAAAGGAGAAAAGGAGATCAATAAGTTATTTTTTAAAAAGGAAGAAATGGTCAACACCAGATCAAAATTCGGTCCAACTCCTGGCTGGCCCGCATGGCTGCTGGCCTCTAGCCTTCCTCAGGATGCGATCCTGGTGACGTAGGCAGGATGGCCAGTGTGTCGCAGTCACGCGTGGTGCCCTCGATGTTCCTCTGCTTCCTGCCCAGTCCGTGCCTCCCTCTCCTGTCCGAACCATGGGCTGTTCGCCAGGCGGTGGGTCTGCCCAGAGAATGCGAGGGCCGTGCGGGGTCGCGGCAGGGGCGGCACTGCTGGCCTCCGGAGCAGGGCCAGGCACTGGAAGCACGGCCTGCCACGGAGAAACCTGTGGGAGACCCCGGACTGAGTTTCGCACCTGCGAGGTGGCCGTCCAGCCGGCCCGCTGGGCTGGGTCCTCATCACCTGTCACCACTATCCCAAAGACGCGGCGGTGCGAGTGCAGGGCACTTCGAGTCTGCGCGCAGAGCCGGAGCGCTCCAATTCTACTCACTCCCGCGGGGGCGCGCAGCTCCGGGCTGCCGGGACGCGCGGCCCAAGACCGGGGATTTGCTGATCCAGGAGGGTCTTTCGCGACCGGGTTCTGGAAATCATGACTTGATCGATGACCGTGCGGAAAAAGCCCCGGCTGCCGCCACCGTCCCCGAGGGCCCTGTTGGCGCTCCGCGAGCAGAATTCAGCTCCGGGTGCCGACGGTGAGGACGCCACCACGGACCCCGCGAGCCTGGCCTGAGCAGCAGCGCAGGAGGAGCGGGACCGCGGAACTCCAGGGAGGTGCGCGCGCAGCGCCAGGGCGGGGTGGAGAGGGAGGCAGACAGAGCCGCCCCGCCCCGCCCCGTGAACAGGCCCCGCCCCACGTCAGGCCCCGCCTTGCCTTACGCACGGGCCCTGTCCGCCCCGCGTAAGACCCTGTCCTCCGCGCGGGGCAGGAAGCGCGCAACCTCTCCCGCCCCACGTCTTCCCTCAACTGCTTACCCCAGGGAGCCCGAGGCCGCTCTCTCTCCCCTCCCGGTCCCACCAGGGCCCCACCCCGCCCGGGGTTCTGCGCGGTAGGCGCCGAGCGCGCACATTCAGTCCCTGCACCGGTGACGCCACGGCTACAATGCCAACAGCGACCTAACACGGGTTTCTGCAGGGGACGCTCAGTGGGGCCAAGCCAAGGGGATGGGACAGCCTAAAGGTCCGGCTCTTCAGCTGCGTGGACTCGAGTCCAACAGCACGGATTTGGAGCTGTCTTTACCGCTTTCTAACCGTGTCATCTTAGATTAGG
>NW_006429595.1:115595-140234 GCF_000325575.1 Pteropus alecto | reverse complement strand
AAAAAAAAGCCTCAGTGGTGGTTATAATAGTGTCGTCCTGATAGGACTGTGAGGATTAAATGAGCCAAAACACCCAGAACAGTGCTCCTAAAGTAGCATTTCCTATTTTAGCACTATTGAGGTTGTTAGAACATGAGAGGTTTACAATGGATGCTCAGAAAACCACCAGTAAAGTGTACTCAGAGCCTGCCGCTACCCTGTCCTGTGCTAAGCACTCAGAACTCACTAATGTAAAAACGTATGGGGAAATGAGGGAAAAGACAAATCTGCCATGCGCAATAACACTGCATAATTTAGATACTCAAGCATAACTCCTCACTCCTACAGTGTGGGCAGTGCAGAGTGACTCTCTTCCAAAGAGCGCAGATGGAAAAGGGTGGGGCAATTTTACAGTGAAGAAACCTAAACAGCACTAAACCTCAGCCTGATAATCAAGGTCAATCAACAGTGATAAGTCATATTAACTATATTCTCCAGTTGACTCATGAGAAAAACATCAGACTGATCCCAACTGAGGAACATTCAACAAAATACCTTATCAGCACTCCTCAAAACAGTCCGAGAGTCTGAAGAGATGACAACTAAATGTAATGTGGTGGATCCCCAAACAAAAAGGAACATCAGGTAAAAACTAAACAAATCTGAATGAAGTATGGATTTTTTTAAAAAGTAGTTTAATCAAGATTACATTTCTTTTTTAGAAAAAAATGTCTAAGCCTGCTCTATCAGAGAATTTTTTTTTGATAACTATGAAACTCAGACATCAGCATAATATTCATACTAACCATTTATGTATGTTCCTTTAGAACTGGAAACCTAGAATTACTTACAAAGAACAAAATATTTCTAAATCTTATTTATTTGACCAGCTCAAGTAGTTGTTTCAATTTGAATAAAACCTCAGTAAACGTTATGTTTTTACAAGGAATTTAAAGCCACACCATTCTTTATACTAAAAGAATAAAGATTTTTATTAAGCATTGTAAGTTGCATTCAATAGCCTTCAATACACCACACCACAACCCATCTACAATCAGTCAAACCCAACAGCAGTTCATTCTTGCACAATCCATGAGTTAGGGCAAAACTCCCTTCAACTTACAGTAAGATCCTACTCAGGTCTTGCGGGCAGGGATTGGGGAATTACATCTCGTTTCTGATCACTAATGTGTGATGAAGAGCATCAGGAGAATTATATGAAAACGAATAAGAAGTGATTCTGATTTCAAAGTACATTGTTTGGAAACATTAACAAAAACATCAAAATGATATAAGTATACCTGCTTCTACTAAATTCTTGATGGGAAAGTTCTCAAGAACAAGCAATTTGTTTCCTGCTACAGAAAGGGGGTTGTTTTTTTTTTTTGTTTTTTGTTTTTTAAAGATCAAAGGGATTTTTTTTTCCACGGAATTTCATATTTTGCTAATATGAAGGCATAAAACAGCAACAAAGAACAATAATGCATACAGCAGTGAATACACCAGGGTAATGTTGATATTCGAAACAGCTAGATAATTTTGGGGGGGTTTTAGAATAAATGCAACAGAGGTCAATAATCACAAAATTTTAAGGTTAGAGCAAGATCAGTCAATGACTAAACAGAGTTAACATCTTTTATAGGACTATTACTGATTATTAGCATTTTTGTTTTGCAAATGGGCACATACTGGTAAGAATGGAAGAAAGGACAATAACATGCATAATATTAACTACACACTTTTAAAATTATGAACCATGCAGAAGTTTAGCTCAAGTAGTAGCACTAATGGTCTACATCCGATTCAAAACCACATAGTTCATTGATCACAGATGCATGGTATTAAGTCACGAAAAGTTTCAGAACACATTGTGTTGATTTTGAAAGGTCATTTGCATCTTCTATGATTTCAACTTTATGTCCATTTAACTTGCTTGTAAAGTATGTATGATGTACTGTATATTTAAAATCAGAACGGCAATATTACTCTATAATTTTTTAGTTTTGATAGTTGCACTTTTTCTTTTAACGCAAAAGAACCACATCAACAGTGATGAAATTTAAGTAAGAAAGAAAAACTGTGGTTGTGCCTTATTTTTTTCATAATCATAAAATCAAAGCCTTAAAGCTTTCTTGTGAACAGTAATGCAAAATCAAAGATAATGGCATACATATGGTGCCGAATGCTAAAAATGATATTTTAAGCTATATATACTTAAAGACTGCCAAAATTTGTTTTCTTTATAGTTCAAGAAACACAACTACAGGCTTTTGTCATAACCAGTTTAAACTTTGTGTGTACTTCATTTTAAATGTGGGAGTCAAATGCTCTTCATTTTCTTTCTCTCTTTTTGTTTTATTGTAGCATTTTGACTACAACTGGTTAAAACTAAAAAATGTGTTGTTTAAATCTCTGATATCAAAGAGGGATCCGAATTTCCAAAGTCCTCATTTTTCTCTTACGGAAAGGAAAAAATGTACATAACTGTAGGCTCTCTTTCTCTCCAGATATTCCTAAATCCTTATCCTTCCAGCATCCTTCACCCTCTATAAAAAATAAGTTTATTCTTCTTGCTTTAAGACAGCCGCCTCCAGAGCATCGGCTCCACGGCAAGCACTGTCTGTGCTTAGTGCATTTAAGTGAGGATTTGTATTGCACGTCTTAGAGTCATTGTTCAAGGCACTTTCCGAGTGGCTGGGGGCCCTGGCGTCGCCCGCACTCCCGTTCATCTGGGAAGCTGGCTTCTCCTCAGCCACCGCTCCATTTTCAGCCAGGGACCCATCTGAAGACATGGCAGAGGACTTGGATTCCCCGGATCTTGACTTCAGTTCTTTGGCCACTTCCTCTGCTGAAGCAGCATAAGGAGGCTTGCCCTGTTTAAAATGAAGGATGACAAGTGATAAGGCAGCTTTTGATAAAGTGGGAGAGGGGGTGCTAACTGAGGCCTTATAACATTTGCTGCAGATTCAAGAACAAAATATCGTGCATGGCTGTGTACCTCAGATTATGTACTCTCTATACATTCTATTCTGCACTCTGTATACACTCTCTATACCATAACATACTTTCTTTGCTTCTGATTGACCTTCATCTGGCAGAAGCTTCTCCTGTCTCAGCAGTTTGTACTGTACTTCTTCAGTAACAAAGCAGCTACTGAGGAGATACAAGTTGGCTTTCCTTCTCATTCCTCTTGTGTCTGCCGTGTATACCTCCACATCTCCCTAGAGGGTGACTACGAGGTCCCACCCATCAACTTCCCTGTAGTTAATATCCTGATGATGAGGGAGAGCCCCAGTTGAGGAGCCCTATCTAGGCCTTCTGTATAGCAGCAAGTCATTTAAAGTAACAGATGCCCCTCAATAAGTCTACTCTGAAATTTCAGACTACACACCTCCCCACATGACCAGTGACTGGCACATCTGCCTGCAACAGGCAGGCGATATTGGTTTCTACTGGGAAATGGAGAAATGAAGCAAATCAAAGTCATTGCTGGGCAACCCTTAGCAAGAAACAAGCCTGACTGATAATCCTACACGCGTTTGTGGCTTGTCTCTTCTGAAAGTGTCTTCCCCTCCTCCTAACAGATTTAAAAATAATTATCTGGCAAAAATAAACACTGAGACTGAGTCAGCACATTTCCTGAAAGATAAAGCCTCACTCTAAGGAACTGTAAAGACAGACTGAGACCTTTCAGTTGCTTACATCTTACACTAAAGGTTTCTTCACCTGGCATCATGACATTTTATACCTCATATTTCTGTCATGGGTTGTCCTGTGCATTGTAGGGTGGCTTCTGCCCATAGAAGCCAGTAGCACTTTCAGCCAAGCTGTGACAATCAACCAAAGCCAGTGTCCTCTAAGGGTGATATCGCCAGGGCTGAGAATCACTGTTAGAGACTGCTTTGTTACTGAAGAAAATCTTAATCGTCTTTCCCTTCCAACGGTCATTTTTAGATGAGGAAACTGAGGCCAGAAGAGGTAAGCAGCTCCACATCGCACCTCTTTTCAACACAAGATGGCTATGCATCTAGTGCTTTCTACTCCTCATCACTCTGATGATGCAGGTGTTTGCCTGGTTGAAAATAAAGGCCATCTGCTTAGCCCAAAGTGGGGCTGGAGGTGCCCATCACTCTTGCATTAGGGACACTCTCTTCTACACCAGCAGTTACAATGTTCCCCCTCTGAGCTCAGTGCCCCACAGTGTTTTCTCATTTTAGTTTTCAATCCTAGAGCTCAAACACTAATGTAAACTTTTCCAGAAGTCTATACTACTGTTATTTTCTTGGAACCTTGAGATAAATAAGAGTATAAGCAGGCTAAGAAGAGGAGAAAAATAATACTGAAGATTTCAAGCACTTGCTTTCAAACCTCAAAGCTCTCACTTTCTCAGGAAGAAGTCCACCTGCTGGACTAAACTAACACCTGCAGTGGTATTGCCAGTGGAGACGGAGTAGCCCCCTCACAGATGTCTACTGCAGGAACTGCGTCAAGGGGCCTGTTTGTTAGGGAACCTCCTCACAGTCACTCTTTAGGGGGAAGGGGGGCATGCATGGTAGATGCCAGAGGAACGAGGAGAGCTAGCTTATATCTCTCTACAGCCAATTCTTACCATAAGCCTTTGCCACTGCGAGGCATCCGCCCCGCCACCAATTGACCACAAGCACAAGGCAGCACTGCCTCCTCTGCACACATCCTCTTAGAACTGGCCCCACCAGGAAGGCAACATGAGACAAGAGGGATGGGTCAGAAATTCCAAGAGGCAAGCTGCCCTCCATTATCGGTCCTTCTCAAAATACAAGAATACTGATGTCACCTAAAAATGAGCACCAGAAAGTACCAATGGTGAAACCACATATGACACCATTACAGGAAAATAAGGGATGGAACAACATCCTTACAGACAATGAAATATGTCAGAAAGGCATGTCCATAACAACCAAGACTGCTTCCTCTGATTTCAAAATGGGCTGTGACAGGACAGGATGTGGAGGAGCAGCACAGATCAAACCAAGAAAAGGTAGAAAATGAGGTGAAAAACTTAGGAAAGAATTCAAAATAAAAAGAAAAGATTATTCTAAATATGAAGACTAAACTAGAAGAAACATACCAGATAAACACTATAATACTTGAAGATGAAAAGAAAATTTTTAAAATCAGAAATAAACAAAGATAGGGTAAATGCAAATCAAAACTACATTTGATACCACTTCATACCTACTAGGAGAGCTATACTCAAAGACATATACCAAGAAGCACTGGTGAGGATGTGAAGGAATCAGAACCTTTGGACATTGCTTGTGGGAATAGAAAATGGTATAGACACTCTGGAAAAGTTTGTTGGTTCTTCAAATAGTTAAACTGAATTACCACATGATCCAGGAATTTACTCCTACCTAATATACCCAAGAAAACTAAAAACATGTATCCACACAAAAATTTGTACACGACTACTGTTAACAATACTGTGTATGTGAAGGTTGCTAGGAGAGTAGATCTTAAAAGTTCTCATCACAAAAAGAAAAATTTTTTAGCTATATGAGGTGACAGAGGTTAACTAGACAATGTGGTGATCATTTTGTAATATATACAAATACTGAAATCATGATGTTGTATACCTGAAACTAATTTAACATTACATGTATTGATTATATCTCAAACTGGAGAGAAAACCCAAACTTGTACATATATGTTCATAGCAGCATTATTCATAACAGCCAAACAGACAAAAAAAAAAAAAAAAACCCAAATGTCTATTAACTTCAACTGATGAACAGATAAACAAAGCATGGTCCAACCACACAATAGAATATTACTCGGCAATAAAAAGGAACGAAGAAGTGCATTTACAAGAAAGGTACAGAGGGCAAGTCCACCAAGACAAAAAGCAGATCTGTGGTTGTTGGGATGGGGGGCTGGGGAGAGGGAATAACTGCTCATGAGTAAGGGGTTTCTTCCTGGGGTAATGAATGTTCCAGAATTACTGGGTAACTATTGCAGGACCTTGAGGAAAGACTGAATTGAATTATACACTTTAAACAGGTAAATTAAAAGAAGATATAAAAAGGAATCGAGGGTATGACAAACACTACAGGCTGACCCAGAAGGACTAGCATAAAAAGAACACCAGAGATTAAAACAAGCAAAGAAAAAGAACAGAAATGAAAAACTAATAATTCAAGAAAACTTTCTGATGTAAAACAAGATTTGAAATTGCCTTCGGAAAGAGCGTGTTCTGTACCAAGTACACTGACCAGAGCAACCAGCAAGCAGGGTGTATCACAAAACTTTGAGGGAAAAACAAAAACAATTTGGGCATTTAGGCCAAAACAGCAAATGACTTCAAAGGGAAAGACAATTAGATTATTATTGGTCTTTGACAGCAAAACTTTATAACAGAAGAAAATGACATCACCAATATAACATACTTGAGGGGCAGATATGAGTCAATGCTTTCAAGTACAGACATACCTTGCTTTACAATGCTTCACAGATGTTATGTTTTTACAAATTGAAGACAAGACCCTCTACCAGCAAAAAGATTACAACTTGCTTTATTGTGGTGGTCTGGAACTGAACCTGCAACATCTCCGAGTTATGCCTATATTAGGAAAACAACTATTTTCAAATGAATATTCTTTCCATAAGTCCTCTCTGAGGAATCTACTAAAAAAAGAGTTTCAGAAGGATAAAGTGGACCTGCACACACGGGCTGGTGAGGCGTGGGATGCAGAGATGTAGGGAACCTGGGCAGATGAGGCTGAAGGGAGAGTGATGCTAGTCACTGCCATATGCTTGTACAATGCAGACAGTAAGAGCACAGCCATATTTTTAAAATGCGAGAATAAGGAAAAGCATATGCCAACATTTACCCTGTCCTCAGTGATGGTGCTGGTGATGGCAATGAGTTGTTTTGAGCCGCCTGTGTGTACAACATGGGATGAAGCAAATGACGATTTATGGGACATTCTAAGTTAATCATCCTCCTGGGTTCTTAGGAACCAAGATTCTCAAGATGGAAGGAAGGACAGAATAGATATAAACAGTTAAAGGTTAAGTTAAACTTCTGTCCTAAATATGAATCAAGAGTCAATATAAACTCTTGAGTTATTTCACTGGGGGGGAAAAAAGCAGCAGCCTACATGTATATGTGTGTACGCACAGCATACGCAATATGCTTGCACATACCTTCCCCTCTCCACAGGAAAAGCCCAGCAGCAGTAACTTGGTACAGAAGTAACAATGCAGAGGCCGAATGAAGGCACCGTAGTCCTCAGTTTAAATTGGAAACGTCAGTGTGAATTCATGAGGATTCTATTTTAAAAATGCATATAAAATAAGCATGTATGTGTGTGTGTGCACGTTCATGTATGAAGAAATGAAGCTGTGTCTGTGTACACAGGGCAACATGAACAGTGACTGACACCATGGCACTCAGAGCACATCAGTGCTCACACTGTGGTCTTGAAAAGCCATTTCTTGCTAAAGAAACCAAGAAACTAAGAGTGTTGTGGGTCTGCTGGGCTAGATGACACCCTAGAGAGGAAGCTACTAAGGACCCAAGGTCACAGCAAAGGGTCCAATGGCCTAGGATGGACAAGGTGACCGCAGCACCACACTGACCTTGCCTTTCCTGTAAGGGCTGTAATACTAGAACGCTAAATAGGTTGCAAAGGGAAGCATCTCTATAAAAATACCCCAATAAATGAAGAAAAATAAATGATGGGTTGAGAACATCTTTGTTCTACAACCCCTAGTCAATGAATGAGTCTAGTCATTGAGGCACCAGTGGGTCCAACACATAAAAACAGACAAGTAGACACAAAAGCATGCAGTTCCACTCCAGCCTTACCACAAACCCGAGAATGAGGGAGTACCCTGACCTAGCCACCAGCGTGCAAAAAAGACTTGAACAGAGGCACACAGAGAACCACGCCATGAATGTGCACTCAGCAGGATCCGAAAGTCTGTCACAAAATGCCTGAGTTGTCCTTCAACAGATAAAGTGAAGGACAAGAAAGTGAGGGAGACCTAAAGACGTAGCAAACTAAAAATGAACGAAACTCTACCACGTCTAGGGACACACACATGAATGATAAAACGACAGGCAGGATGAGATAACTGAGAATAGTGTCAATTCTGGGTCCTGGTTATTTTTGGTGGAGGGAAGAAGAAGAAGGCGTTGGGATCAAGTGTGAAGGGCTCTCAGTATGGCTATCTAACACATATTGATGGCACGTGGGTATTTGCCTTATAACTCATTAAGCTACAGATTTGTTTTGTGTGAGTTTGAGTATATATGTTTTATATTAAAATTAAAGTATTTAAGCAACATGAGGACACATTTCCTACTACCAGCTCAGGAAAGGCCCTCATATCCACCAAGGATGACAATAACACACCACGAAGTCCATTTTTACAAGACGGGCTCTAGGCTGGAGCTCCAATAAGGTTGGCATTCTCCTTCTCCTCCTAAACCTGTTGAGAGGCCAAAAGTACCTTTGGTTCAAAATGGCTTCTGTGTGAAGGTAGAGGAAGGTCAGGGTGGGATGGGCATGGGTGGAGGGTAGATTGAGCCAAGTCCTTCCCCCTTGCCAGATGCTGTGCTACAAAGAAGGGCTGCCTGCACACCACTTTCAAGGGAAGGACTGCCTCTGTACTTGACTTGTTTGACGTAGTTCAAAACTGGTAAAGGCAGTTTTATTTTATCTTGGCCAATTAAGTTTCCAAATATGGGTTATTATAGGAGTTGCAACGGTGTACTCCCGTTAATGTTCACATGGACAGCACCGAAAAAACTGCATACTTTGATTAAATATCATAATTCAAGAAGTCAGACGACATATTACAGTGTTAGGACTGACTGGTATTTTAAAATGATCATTCTCAAGGGGAAATACATCAGGATCCAGATCCTAAAATGGTATATCCAAAAGAGAGAAAACTCTAGTTCTTTCCTAAAGACGGGCACATAACTTGTTTCCTCTGGAACTGATCCTTTCAGGAAGTGTTAGTCAAGATGGTCCAGGAGAAGGAAAGTATAGAGGTTCTTTCCCAGCACCAGAAATCGCAATTTCCTTTTTAAAGCCTAAATGCTACTTACCTAAATAATGTTTTATATTATAAACACCATTAACAGCCTTGGATTATTCTCAGTAAATTCGTACGAGCAGCTACGAACACGAGTACAAACCTCAAGGAATTGATTTGAGTTGAGGGACTTAGAGCTGGTGAGCACCACATGCCACCATCATGTTAGAGGCCCCACAGAAACATCTCAACACCCCCTGGGCACTGGCACAGAAACACTAGCCCAGGAAACAAGGCATTCAGGAATGAACCAGCACCAGCATTATGTTGTGTTATTACCTGAATCGCACCCTGGTTTTTATAACCTCTGCCATAGTACCTTCCACCTCTTCCAAATGTTCTGATCACTGGGGTAGAAATAACTCCTCTTGGACGCCTGAATGAATAAAAGAGGACAAAAGCAGAAAGACCTGAATCTGTTACAGACAGCATTTAAAGCATTTAAAATAATAGCAAATGGATTTAAAGTTATCTAATCTTATGCCATAGGAAGCACTGAGTTGATTAAATCATGGTCATACCAAAGATTTATTCCAAGAAATCAATCTTATTTTTTGGTCCATTTCTGATGGATGCAATTTGAAAATTAATGCACTTCAAACTTGCTATTGTTTTAAACATTAAAAAATGGTTAATTGAATAATGTGTGGATAATTACTTAATGATTTAAATAACTATACAATGCTATATATAATGCAATCCTATGTAACCACTAAGAATGATATCGAAAAAGAGTATTTAATGATGATATAAAAATGTTTCTAGTAAACTCATAACAGAAAAAAGCAAGTGAGAGGCTGTTTTTTAATTTATATGAATACATTTTCATTGTTCAGCACTTACCCTCTTGCTGGTCCTCCGACAGAAACAACTTGTAGGGGGAAAGGCCCACGGCCTCCACGGCCCCGTCTGCTCCCAGCCCAGTGGCCAACCACGGTGCCAGCTATTTCTAGCTTCCCTCCCTGAGAAGGTATAGGTTGGATTCCTACATGAAAAATAAACCAAAAAGTCCTGCTTACAATCCTAGAACTAAGAATAACAAAGAGAAACAGGCAAGCATTTTCTTTTCAGTTGTGGTTTATATTTTTTATGAAGCCCTTTCTCTTACTTTGTGAAGACTTCTTGTTTATTATGTATTTACGTGCACATTATTTGATTTTAATGTTTTTAACTGTTGTTAAATATATACCTGAAAGTAAGACAAATGTGTTGGCTATTCAAAGAACCCATGACAACTGAAATAGGTTACAACTACAAAGTGTGCAAAATAGAAATATGTTCCACCAAGTATTGTCCTTAGTGCATATGGCATGCCTTCTACTATATTATCTTCTCTTTGGGCATTTACTTCCAAGTTTACTACCTTAACCAAACACTGTGGAAATTAATCAGTAAACCTATCCTGTTATTTTTTATTGTACTGTTAAATTAGCATTCCCTTATGCTGGGTCACAAATTCACTGTATTCACTAACTAATTACCGGTAGCTTGCATGTTCTAAGGTTTTCTGACTTACCTAAGAAAATTCTCAAATATTTAACTGATAGCAAAAACTTCTGATAAAAACAAAACAGAACCTCAAGCATCTCATTCTCAGGAAGATGGAATAGACTGTAAGAAACTCTCCACTGTCTAGGTGTCAGCCATGGTGACTCAACAGCCAGGCAGTGCTGTCCAACAAAATCTATGACAGGCCTTACATTTTCTAGTAGCCATGTTATCAAAGTACAAAGAAACATATGAAATGTTTTAACAATATCTATTTCATTTAACTCAATATATCCAAAATAATATTATTTTAACATATAATAGATATAAAAAAACTATTAATGAGATATTTTGCATTTTTTCCCCATACGCTGCTCAGGTGCTCAAGGGCCACATGTGGCCAAGTGACTACTACACTGGACAGCACAGATCTGAGTTCCAGATACAGTTTGGGGAAATTAGAAAGCAGGTTCCTTCTCTCATTTCACCCTTGGAACCCCCTCACCCCCATCATTTTATCCCAATTGTAGGCCAGCATGAGTTTCCAGGCCAGGGCTGCAAGGAGCTAAAGCAGATCATGCAGCAGAGAGCACGTATCACTTTGCAATACATGATGCAGGAACTGGAAGAAAAGTGCCAGACAGCAGAGAGAACTCAGGGGAGGCAGAAAAGGGGCATGCAAATCCAGTGGGTAAGGGAGAAATGCTCCTGCGGCCACAGAGGGGCTGCATTTGTCTGTGAGTCTCACAGCTACGCAGATTTCTCTCACAAGCCTCTTTAAGCGCCCAAGTAACTGAGCTGGAAAATCATTGCTGGTCAAGAGAGAAAGGTTTGCCTATCCTCAAAGTTATTTAAAAATATATTTGAATAACCTAACCCTGTAATGCAGACTTGATGGCCAGGTTTAGATCAGCAGTCCCAAAATGCAGGATTTATGACAAAGCCACAAATCACAGGCTTCAAATTACAGCAAAATAACAAGACATTATTTCAAAACTAAATGTTATTAAGGCTTTTTTTCTCCTTTGCAAGCTTAATACAAACAAGAGGAGAAGCAATGGGAATTTAAAATAAACTAATTTATTTATATATCTGATATCAGATGTTTCTTTTAAAATGTTTCCATGAAACAAAGTGTGGTAAGCTTTTATGCTAGGAATTTTGCTATGGCCTCAGAATCTTCTATATGCATAATCCTCTTTACCAAGAGGGAGCAGTTAGAAAATAAAGTAGGAAAGACATATCACTGAGTATTACTAGGCAGCCCATTCTATCACAGGAGATCAGATGCACAGAAAGGCTGTGTATGGACATGTGATGGCCCTGCTGGAAGACAGAGATGGGCCACAGCAAAGCTGCTGTAGAGACCTGAGGACAGACAGGGGCTGGGAGAGGAACAGAAACAAATGCCAGGGCAGGAGCCTCATGGAAAGGATGTGGTACTAGAGTTAGGACAGTAGAGGAGGAAGAAGAGCCAGAGGAGTGAGGAAGCTGCTGGCGGACAGAAGCTCTAGGAGGCATGGCATAATTACCGCCCTGCGACTTGCTAGTCCTGCTGCCGTCAGTGCCTGAGAAGGCTCCACAGTGTCCTGCTGCCGTCGCCACGCGGAAGGCACGGTAAGCGCCTGTTGCTACAGTTTCCCCATAGGGGCCTCCAAAGCCACAGACTCCTGTGGGACCCAGGTGGAGAGAGACGGGAGAAGCCGTGAGGAACCAGGTTCAGGAAAGAGCCTCGGAGGACTTTCGAGCACAGTGATCCCCGTCTCCTTCAGTTTTTGTGCTTACACCATCAACTGCCAGGGAGGGGGTCTCCCGGCCCCTCTTGTCATCACCAGAACACTGAAATGCCATCTCGCCCAATCTTGAAGGAACCTCCTGCAACCAGGCACTATCCCATGGCTCAATCATGGCCGGGAGGTGGCCTTAGTGGAAGAGGACTCCCCCAACCTCACATGAGAGAAAATTTTAAATCATAAGCATAAGCAGAATTTTCAGCAAGACTGACTAATTTTAAAATCTCATCTCTACAACAGCTTTTGCAGCTCCCTCTCTCCCTTTCCTAGAATCTCTTCTGGGATCAAGGTTGCTCCCTTCTGACATTAAGAGTTGTTGCTACGAACTTCATAACTAAGCTTGACAGTTAATTAAAGATCTCAACACGGCAAGATATGGCCCACTAAAGTGGCCTGCAAACTGTGTGCACATCTGTCTCCCCAAAGCAACAAGGCCCTACCTATAGTGGTAGACACACTCACCTGCAAAGCCTCGACCCCGGCCCTGAGCCGGGGGTACGGGCCCGAAGTGCCGAGGGTACACAGAGGCGGGGTAGAAAGGCAGTGCCGAGGGCGGCGGGAAGGGGAGTGGAAGGCTCTGCCGGGAGAAGTTCAGCCCTTCCAGAATGCTCTGCCGCATCTTTTCTACCTTGGCAGCTTGCTCGGCCTGCAAGTCAAGCACTGGCATGTGAAAACGTGATTCACAAGGTTTCAGTTGAATTGGAATAAATAGGATAGAAATGATAAATCGACTGCTGTGCCATGTCTAGTTATTTACCCATCAGTCTGTTCCACAGTACTTGTCTGCAGAATGTAAACATGACCGCAAAAGCAAAAATGCAAAAAAATTAAGATACCACTTGATCTCATAAACATGAATTCCTACTATCTGCACATATCTTCAGGTGAGAAACATTTACTATAAAAGTTATTAATTGTAACTGTGGGTTTGGGGCTCAAAATCAATGGCTAAGTCCAGACAGACCACATTCCCAACCATCCTTCCTCCCGCTCATGTACTGCTTGGTAAATAATGCCTACTAGTTCACATCTTTAGAGTTTACTTTCCTATTCACTTAGTATTAGGGCAGGTATTCACTGCATTTTAGAAAGGGAAATAAGGCACATACTGATAGATGCTTCCTAAGGGAAACCTGAAACTCTCTCTTCTGGACAGGACCTGACCTGACTCCGAGATGACCATCCTGTCATTTCACGTTAGTTACATCATGGAAAACATCATAACCTCTACAAACATGTGTTGTACAACTTGCGTATGTCAAATTCCACTGAACTCAGGGCCAGCAGCACTATAACTCAGCCTGAACAAAGTTCATAACATTTAAAACATTCAACTGGAATGTCTTGTGTACAACCAATCTTTAACCAGAGAATGTGAAAATCTGCTTACTCTGTAAATCAGTCTTTAAGAGACTGCATGTTTTCTAGTCTAAAGTTTAAAAGCTTGAAGATAATGCGAGCCTCTTTTATGCAATAGGACAAAATAACCTGATAACCTACTTTATTTTTAATTTTAATTAGAATTATAAAGCACAGTCGAGCCTCATTATTCATAAGCTCCACATCTGCTAATTCACCTACTTGCTAAAACGTATTTGTAACCATAAAATCAATACTCGGCGATCTCATGGTCATTTGCAGACATGCACAGAGCAGGGGGATAGTTTGAGTTGCCAGCTGAGGTTGAAAAGGGTGAAACTCTGCCTTTACCTCAGCTTTTATACTGTAAACAATTGTCCTGTTTGCCATCTACTTAGTGCCACATTTTTCCAGTTTTTGTGGGTGAAATTGCTTTTGACATGGCTCCAAGCACAGTGCTAAGTAATGTCTGTGTTCCCAAGTGCCAGGCTATGATGTGCCTTATGGAGAAAATACATGTGTTAGATGAGCTTTGTTCAGGCTGAGTTATAGTGCTGCTGGCCCTGAGTTCAATGTGAGCAAATTAACAATATATATTTATTAAGATGTCTTTAAACAGAAACACACATAAACAAGGTTATGTCTTGATCAAATAACAAAGATGTTGTGACTGCGGGATCACAGGAACCTAACCTTGTGTTTCCCCCATGAACAGAGGTTCAGTATCTGCTAATTCATTGTCTGAGGCAAATTTATAGAACACAATTACTGTGAAAAATGAGAATAGAGTATAGTATGTACCTAGTCTTTGGCTCATGTGGGCACTGAACTGACATTGACTCACGCATGGGGCTGGGCCCAATCGAAAACAGAATCCTGTAGCATGGCATCATTATAAATTCTGTATGAAAGATGACCAATTAGCCAGTAAGTGTTATTCCCTCCGGGTGGAGGCAGCCAGCCCCTCCTCCCCCACCCCTAACAGCCTGTGTTCCTGAAACTGACCTGACCATCACAGAGGTCGATGAGTGGGGTCTTTTCCCGGCTTGCTTTGAGGAGTTTAGACTGGAAGAGCTTCCCATCAAAATACATCCAAGGACAGCAGTGTTCCCAGGGCACAGGCTGGCCACATGCGTCGTTGGCAAACAGGGCCATGTCTACGCCACTCATGAAGAGAGCTGACAGCTGAATGCCTCGAGGGTCGAGGTTCTCAATCTTTAAATGGAAAAGAGTGATTTCTATGGAGTAAGAGTACTGCAGTACCCAGTTCTCACAATATCTGACTATAACTCTCCATGGTTAACCAGGATATCCCTGAACCAGACATCCTAAGCAGTTATGTCAATCAACACTGTATAAGGACCTAGCACTGGTCTCAACACAAAGACTTTTTATGTTATTTAACAAATTTAAATTTAAGAGACTGTTTTATAAATATACTGAAATATTTCAGTTTGGAATTTGTGAAGTGTTATACAAGTCTAAAGTAATACTGTATTTAAGGTTGACACATGATAAAGTAACAAATTATTAATAGTCTCAGCGATTAAGCCCACAATTCATTTATGAAATAAAATTTTCACTTCAGATTCTATACACTGGTAGTATATTAACAGAAAGATTGTAAAAAGGAACATTCTAATAAGATTATGCATTTTTCAAGTAGTTATATTAAAAAATTACTTGGTATAATTTCATTATAAAACTTGTACTTTGTTTACATTATTTTATATGTTAATGTTTTAAGATAGCAACTTATTAATGACACTGTCAAAATGTTTTAGGAGAAATGGATAGCTTATAAATGAAAGAACACAACAACAAAAACATTGTATCTGAACCATGCAGACTATCAGAACCTAGAGACTGTATCCCAGGGTCTCTGCTGGAGCCCTCCTGTGTGCACACAGCCCTCTCTCCTAGCATCTGATGTGCAGGGTGAGGAACTTAAAAATACAGTCAACTCTTGATTATCTGTCTGTGAAGGACCTAGTTTGTGGATTATCCAGGACTGAGTTTTAGCTGTCCTGGTTTCTGTCTTCCCACCTGGCATGCTTATTTTCTAAGGTGATAGTGTCTAAAGAATGCAGTCTTTTCAGGGTATCAACCTAAGCAATGCCTAACTGCGGCAGGTAAACTGGCTTTTCATTATAAAGAAAAAAGGTCATTCCAGTGGAAATACTGAGGAATTTATAAATATCTTCTGCTTTGTGCTGTCAATCCCCATTATCAGCTAACACTGCATTTTCCAACCTTTTTTTGTTTTGTTTTGAATTTTAAGTCAATGCAGTTCAGAACATCCTAAACCTGGAGAAGTCTGTCTACCCCTCCCGGCCCACCCCATTGGCTCCTGTTTTACTCATACAGTGTTAGAAAGAGGAACTAAACATGTTCAGTTGAGGGCAGGTGGGGTCAGGTGATGGAATTAGATGAGCAGAAAGTGGAGAAAGAGAGGGTCAAACAGAAAACAAATTCAGCTGATTCCTGTTTCTGCGCTGCAGAGAGAAAATGAAACCTGCCTTCTCCTCTGAGAGTCTTCAGGCAGAACACGGGTGTTTACCCTCCCTAAAAGCTGACACTCTGGGAACATGGCACAGCAGCAACACTCAACCCAGCTTGGGGGCTATCTATGCAGACACCCACCCTGCCCCCACCTGGCCCCTCTGCAGGGGCTCAGCAGCCTAGCCTCTAGCTGCTCTCTTTCTGCTGGTCACAGCCTCTGGGTCCAAATCAAGGCTGAGAGAAAGGCGATGATGGTGCTTGTGCTGCTCTAAAGATGTCTGCTCATTACCCAAAGCTATGACAGGTGCCAGCAGTAGCCTTCTGGAGAAAGATGAAGCTGCTGTCATTTCTTAGTCACTAGTAGTATTGGTCATATCAACAACAAACCCTTATTTGACTAATATAGCTCAAAACCACTCTGGGCAGACAGTTCTCTGAGAGCTAAGGTTAAGAAAGGACAGCCGGTGTGTGGAGCACAGAAGCACCCTATTCAGAATGAGTAAGCTCCTTGTGAGCTGACAGGAGGAATGGAGAAGCCTACACATATTATTTATTTTAAATGGCCTCATCATTTGTTAAGGAAGTGTGTTTTTATGGGTTTAAAAAGTGATTTCCAAGTCTATTTTGGTAATGACAATTACCATTGATTTAACAAAGAAAAATTCTTAAAAGTTATCTAAATAATGAGAATAAAATCTCAATTTCTGTGTAGATTTTGCCTCATTTGAAGATTTTTTAAAAATTACATAGCAATTTATATGTCTGTCCCTAAATGTTAATTATACAAAGAATGCTATCTGATATTTATAAGGAACTTTAATAAATATGTATCAGGCACTGCTCTAAGTATTTTTACATGTATCATCTCATTTAGATTTCAACAATCATATCATACAGGTACTGCTCTTAGTAATCCATTTTATAGATAGAGAAACTGAGTCACAGAACACTCCAGGTCACAAAACTGGTAACTGGCAGCACGAGAAACTAAACCCTTGACAACAGAAATTGCTGAAATATTTACACTCCAACCTCATTATCTTATACCAAGTAAGATAAATCATTCAAAGTTTGTCAACTAGATTAATGTTGACAAAATTTTCTGTCTTTATAGGAAATACAGATATGGAACTTAAACTCTGCCCAATTAGCTTAAGAACCAAACTCCAGTAAGGTGACTTTGTCTGACTTCTAATTACAGGGCAGCAGATTCTTACTATGATCTGTCCTATTTACCTATAGGCACCACAGACAGGCTGCAGCCCCTAAGACTGTCTTTAAAGCTCTTCGTTTTCCATCTTTTATATTCTGCATTTGGCATGTAAAACTGTTAGAAGAATTAAGGCAATTACAGGAATGTCAAGAGCAAGGAGAACAAAACTGGACAAATACTGAAACTGTACAAAGGTTCTTCTCCTCGTCCTTTACCCACCCTCCTCCAGTGTCAGTGCTGATTCTACCTCAGTAATTACATTCATGCTGGTAACCTAGAAGCACATAAAAAATATACCAGAGGAAGGGGCGTCAGTCACTGCCCTAGGTCCTCAAGGAGCCACACAGAACACTCAATTGTTCATGGTCACAGCCGGTGGACAGAGCACAACCCAGATGAAACTCTTATAAAGTCATCTTAACTAACGGTTTCAACATCTTTTCTCACCAAACCTCCCATCAGAAAAGCCAACCAGAGGCCAAATTATTAGAATTGGGTCTTTTCTTTCTCTTTTCCTCTTTTTTCTCAAAGCACATAATAGAAGTGGGAGAAGAAAAACAGGGTCTGGGCAATCCACAAACTGGATAACGGCCCCTAAAACAACACCAAATATCAAGAGTTGACTATATCCTACATACTGAAATGGTGTTTTATAGAAAAGTATCGTCATTGCTTTTGATATATTAAACAACTTTTAGGTTAAAGAAAAAAGCAATTTTAAAATTTACTTTTCTATCATTGAATTTTGAGACCCCCTCCTCAGCTCCACATAGGGATTTTTGTAGCATTTAAATAATGATAATTCTTATCAGTTCTCGATCTCATAGCTGAGAGGATCTTTAATCTTAAAAATCCAACTACCTCTCCACCCAAGGAAAGCTGTTATTTTTCCTTCTGGTTCTTTCAGAATCTATGCTGTTCATGAATGGAGTGCTGGCATGCAGGCTGCCCTTGGTGAAGGGGACACAGATCTCCAGACCAGAAGAGCCGAAGGGACGGGGTGGGCCTGAAGTACCTGTACTTCCTAACATAGCTCTAGAAATACCTAGCTTTGGATGAAGAATCAGGAGAAAACCATGAAAGTATTAAGACCTCAAAAGAACCAAAATGAAAGCTTAGAGTGTAACTGTCTCAAAAGTTATATCCTATGTGTTGATCCAAAAATGAAAAGGATATGGGAGAAAAGATGAACTTGGAGTAAAAGCAACTTGATGGTGAATAAGGCTTGGTGGGCATACCTGATACCTGGCGGTCTGATTTTCAGAACTGGGATGTCAATACTGATGTAATAATCTAAATAAGAGAAACAGGAAGTAGAGGTAGAGGGATGGCACCACACTCTAATAAAAGTATTTACAACACCCCTGAGCACAGTCTGGTGATGAAGATGGTGGTGATGGCACCACACTGTAGGACACGGGAGGGAGAGCCTAAGCTTAGTACCAGCCTCTCGGGACACCCGGCCAAATATTCTTGTACAAAAACTTAAATTCAAAACCATTAAAAAATAATAATTTCTGTCTAACAGAAAGGCTTAATCTATATAGTAAAGAACACAATTTGAGGTAGACTCTCCTGTTTTGTTGTCTTATTTAGCTTGTTTCAAAGTCATCAGAAGTCTATGGTGACCATAAACGACATGGGCTCCCCACAGTCGATGGTCACTCAATACCAAATTACTGAATTTAGCTCAATAATTTAGGGGAAACCGGAAACTTATTGAGCCCCAACTGCACAATACTGAAAATCTATAAAGCAAGCCTAAAACTCCTCTGCAGGGAAAGAACGCCTTCGTAAAGAATGGCAAAAAGATCTAAAAGTGAAGGCGATTTTGTCAAAAGAGAGTACCTGATTACAAATCAAACTTTGTAAAATAAATAAATAAATAAATAACCAATGGCAAAGAAAAAATCAAAACCCTATATATTAAAAAGAAAAGGCAGATCTACTAATTCAGCTAACTCTCAAAAGTCTTGAACTTTCTAAAATTTAGCGTAGAAATTAGAAAGCAAGTACAGCCATGCGAACACAGCAACTAATAAAAGTGCACTGGAAAGATAAGCACACTGAAAAATCAGGTGACAACGTGGAGAAAATTAATATTGTCAAAACAATTAAAGAACAAAAAGGAATCACTGGAAGGGAAAATTAAAAAGAATACGATGTTAAATGCTAACTAAAAGGGCACAGGAATGATGGTATATTCTTCAAGTGGTTTTTTAAAAGGGATTTACAATACTAGGAGGACAAAGACTACTTTTTAGAGAAAACGAACGTTGTAATTAGGAACATCAGAATGAAATAAGAAAAAGATCCTGGCCAGATGTTAGGAAACTCTTAGGACCAAGCCCTCCCAGGATTTGGGATCCCAACCTGAAATAAAAGGCAAGTTTATTTCCTGATGTGAAAAACAAGAATAAACACCCACTGGTAAACAAGGGAAAATCTTTGTCGGACAAAAGTAGAGTTGACTGTTTCCACAGCCGGGAAGGAAATTCCCTTTGCCCTGAAGGCTCTCAAGTTTGCATCCTTAGCATTACTAGTGTGGTGCACCAGTGAGGTGAGCTGTCCCATGAGCTCCAGAGCAAGGCTCCAGGACAAAGAAGGAGGCATCAGTTACCTTGAGCTCCTGCAGCTGATCGGGCTCATACAGTTTGGGAGACAATGCCTGAGCCAGGAAGGCGTCCAGCTCCTGACGACGCAGTATCCGTGCTCCGGGCCACTGAACCATATACCTGCAGGGGTGGACAGAGGGGTTCTGGAGTCAGGATGCAGTGGTCACCAGTCACATACACAACCTGTTCAGGTTCTGAGGAGATCTGGGTGACACAAGCTAAGGAGGTGTATACAGATTTCTTACTCAGCTTTTCTATTTTCACTGGATAATGCCAATTACAAATAAACACCGAATCATCACCTGGGCTGATCAGCATGTTTGATATTAGAGTCATTAAAAACAGCACACTAAATTTATACATACTACAAACCAGTTTGGTCAGTGATTTTTAATACTTCACTCCTGTGAAATGCTTAAGTCCTGAAAACACATTATAAGTACAAAATTTATATGATTTATTTATTTTAATTCAAGACAGGATACCCATTAGGCAGATCCTAGGTCCAGATTACTCCTTTGATGAAGGGCGAGTGTCATGTGAATCCTCTGCACAAGGGGCTCCGGCAGTGGCAGATGAATGTACGGGAACTAAGTAGGAAGGTACCCCAGAATGAGAACTAAAGCTGCAGCCTTCAGCATGCGTGTCTACAGGCCCTGGTCTGAGCAGCTGACAGGAAGTCAATTTCTAAATCTACCATATCTATGCGTACTTTCTGCCTAAGAACCACCAGGTGTCCAACTTACCTTTTTTCTACTAATCTTCTTGCCCTTACTTACCTTACTGTGTGCAGAGCGCCTGCGACAACTCTAGGGCATTAAGCAAAGGCACAACCACAGATAATGTTTAGGGTGAGAAAATGAGAGATTAACCACTAAGAACCTGGTCATTAAGTCCTCTTCAAGCCCAACACTTCTCAATTCTCTGCATTCAGCAAAAAAAAATTGAAGAATAATCTAATCAAGTTGCCAGCTGACCACTAAAAATAACTTCTGGTGAGAGGTTCCTATGTCATCCTTGGCAGATAGTTCAAAAGGAGTTTGGAGAATTGTGACATACCTCACAAAGCTCTTTCCAGTTCCACCTGGAAGTTTTCTCAGGACTTAAAATCTAAGTCAACAAAAGCCAGAATCAGAGTAGGTGCAAAGTCCTAGCTTGTTATTTTAATAATTAATATTAATCCACAGGAACATGAATAATGGGTAAAGGAGGAAGTTCCATCCGGTTGATTAAAAGAAGTACTTTCAATAAAAATCCCGAACAGAAAAACTTAGGTGCTTGCTAGGTGCCAGCCACTGGTCTAAGCATTTATATGCACTGGATCCTCATGTAATCATAGCAACTCTAATGAGGAACCATCACTGTCCCCTTTGAGAGTGGGGAAATTGAGGCACAGAACTCATATGTCATGGTAAAATTATGTAGTATTAGTAAGAAGGAAATGAATTTCAAGGTAAGTGAAGAGTAGATGTTAAATCTCTGTGGTATTTAGATCCAATCAGATCTATTTAAAAGAATGATGTAAAAACTTTATTTCATTAGACTGTCAATATTTGCAAGGACAAAACAACACCCTTTGCAATTGTTTGAGAGCCACAAATCTTAAATACAATGGTCTTACTGAGTTTTAATCAGGGCTTGATGCAAGAAACAGCAAATACAGAGAAAGTCTCCCCACTGTTGTATGAAAAACATTTCTGTGGAAAAGACTATGCTCAATATATAATGTTCTTTGCCAAAATATCCATGTTATACATCTCTTTTATTTTTATTTCATATTTTTTTTAAATTGTAAAATATACATGACATGAAATTTACCATTAGTAAATTTACCATTAGTGCAGTGGCATTGAGTACACTCAGTGTTGTACAGCCATCCCCACCATCCATCCTCACAACTCTTTTCATTCTGCAAATCCATGAAACAATAACTCCCTCTATCACTAGCCCCTGGCTAGATGTTCCTTTAAAAATTATGAATCAGAAAAAAAAAAAAAACTGTCTTGGAAACAGGCTGTTTTTCTCACGATCTTTCCTGGTTTTCTTGGCAACAAAGACTCTAGCACTCAGTTTAGCTGCAACAACAAATAGCCTTTTTGATTCGAATACCTGCTATTTCCTCTACGTGGCTTCCTATTACATTTTAACAAAGTTACTGTTTACCTCTTTCTCACTGTAAGTCATAGGAAAGCCTTTCTGGATGCAGAAAGTGTGTGAAATGTATATAAAGATATGCATGTACATAAACACACAGCTTCAATACCATAAACATGGATGGCGCCAATGGCACCCCCAGTTAATCTCATCTGTCCACGCTACTTTGTAGCTGTGCACTGACAGTGTCCTCAGCCTCTTTTACGTCGCTGTTTGACAGTGTCCTCAGCCTCTTTTACGTCGCTGTTTTCCCCAGACATTCCTTTCCATGCCTTCTCTTTGAGCCTCAAGTTTCCTATCAGGGAGGTGTGAGAATATTGTAGATGCCCCTTTCCCGCTCTCCTCTCACTGCCCATTAGGAGTATGGGTGCTAATAAAGGACATTATTAGGACAACTGGTGAAATCTGAGTGAGATCTATACATGAGATGTATCAGTATTATTTTTTAGATTCTGATAATGTCTTTGTTTTTTAGGAAACACAGACTAAAGAGCTTAGGGGTAGGTAAAGAGACATCATATCCACGACTTACATTTGAAGCATTCAGGACAAACACAAGGATACACACAGAGAGGAGGAAAAAGCCAATGCAGTAGAACATTTAATGAGTGGAAAATGTGATGAAGGACAACCATGAGCTTTGTATTAACTTCACAATTTCTTCAAGTTTGAAATTACACAGACGAAAAACCCAAAATGATCAAAGACAGAGAAGAAGTCTTTGTGAATGACAGCCTGGCCTTGCAATTGCCGACCATTGTCCCAACCCAGTCATCAAGGCTAAGGGGTCACGCTGCAGGGCCTCACCTAGTCCAAGACGCAGTCTCTGTCATTTGTCCATTCCCCCCATCCCTAGCTTCAGCCTGACCTCGGCAGCCCTTCTCTTGTTACATGGCTGTAATGTCTCCAGGCTGTAATGTCTCCAGAGAACAACCACTGGGCTGCCAGCCTCAGCCCACAGCCCATACTCCGGGGTCTCTCGGAGGCACACACCAACTCTGTTACTCGTCTTTGCCCACCCTCTGTCCCATGCTCCACATTCTTTACTCCGAAACTTCAAACCTCCTACTCAGCCAATCCCCATGTTCTTAAGTCATACCCACTGACCAAATACAGGTTTCCTTCACCTGCTCTCCCATGGCCTCAAAAACAGAAGGTAGAATGGATTGTCTTAGTGGAAACAGACTAACACATTTATAGTGTTCTAGCCCTAAATCCACAGGACTTGTCCCATGAGACTGTCCCTCCCTCATCTCTTCCCAATCACCTCATCTCAGTGCAATGCTTTTCCTTGGGATCTAAAACTAAATCTTTCCAAGTGGGGAAAACCCTGACCCCAGGCGCCCACCCCACAAACAACAGTCTCTTCACATCAAGCACATTATCTGGCTTCCATCTGAGTATGGGGGCCTGCACTATACTCACTGCAGTGTCTTGACACCACCAAGATGAGCATAGGACGAGGTTCGCTCAGATCCAAGATTATTAGTTACATTTATTAATCTTTTCAAGGTTTAAAATGAGTACTTTTTCATAAACAACTACAGAAACAAAACAAAACTCAACAATAAAGACTGTCTTAAAAACAGGGACCAGGACAGTCCTGAAGTCTGGGAAGGCTCTGTGAAAGCCATCTGAACAGTGCCTAAAAGAGGTGGAGCTGTTTCTGGGGTAATGGCCCAGGAAGGGCCACGAGGACCAATATACATGAAGAGGAAGAGTGTGTCCAGAAATGCTCATAGAAAGATGGAGACATGTCCAGTGCCCCACGTGGTTGAATGCATGAGCAGACAAGATGTGAAGGCACCACCACCCCAAGAGGCATGAAATGACGTGAGCACCCTGCTCCCAACAGCAGTAACTCATCCTACATTAATGCAAGGCTGCCCCATAAGCCTAAGTTGACAGGCTCTTCAGGTCAGGCATATGGTAGATAGCTGCCCCAACAAATCAAAGGCCACGCATCATTTTAAACTTAGAAGAGATTAACTACAAAGTAACTAAATTTATTACTTCTAATTGATTTTATAATACTGCAAGTCTTAATCTTAAATTTTTGACTAATATAATGTTTTTATTGATAAAAGCAGGTCCATAAATGAATATTCCATCAGAGGAAACCAGAAGATTCAAAAACCAAAACAAAGAACTAGTCTTTCTCACTAGCTAATTATCAATGGAAATAAAATAAGAAACTAACACGTTATGCTTATTTTAGTCAACCTCAATTTAATTAAAGAAAGGCTTCTAAGTAAGTTATTGGCTTTAAAGTCTGTTATGAATTTAAGAAACTTCAGGAAATAAACACCTGACTAAAGCTCTGTCCCCTGTCCTCAGTCAAGCAGGTGAGACTTAGTAGACATCAGGAGCCTGAGGATGAGGCACCAGCCCAGAGGGACTGGACACAGGGGGCTGGGCAGGTTAGGGCCTGGAGGGCAGCTGGGCCTCA
>NW_006429595.1:95890-115481 GCF_000325575.1 Pteropus alecto | reverse complement strand
TGAGACAGGCAAGTTGGAGGCACCAGAAGTATAAGCCCAGAAGCTTATGGGCACATGTGTAACTGTAAACACACTAGGAGGGCCTGGTGTCCTACACTGTTCCCACCACCAGGAACCAGGGCTGCAGGGAGAAAGGGGCATCTAGGTGAGGTCAAAACATTTCTGCAAAGAAATGCTCATAGAAAGATGGAGACATGACAGGAGGCCAGCCAGACAAGGCCCCAACTGGCCCAAGAGGTAAGATAAAGCATCAAATTAAATGATGGTAGCAAGAGACTAAAAACCATTGAAGAAGACAGAGCTGTCTACATTAATATAAAAACACTGAATGTTCACAAAGTTGCGAAGTGCCTCCCATGAAATATGGGAACAGAGTGGCCTCACTAGAGAAGTCCTGCAGACACTCCCTTCACCAAGTGGTCAGAATGTAGATGCACAGCCTGGACAGGACCACAAGGAGCAGAGAGATGGATAGCCATGCCCTCCACAAGCATCTGCCCTCTGGAAACCGATAAAACTTTACCTCTGAATACAAAGAGAGGGTCTGAAATGGACTATGAAATAAAGACAGAAATAAAGTATTGATGTTGATTGATTCTGATGGCTATATTGTGGTTATAGAGGAAGTGTCCTTGTTTGTTAGAAAATCACACTCAAGAATCTGGGATAATAAAAAGCTCTTTGTATTGTACTCGTAACTTTTTCCTAAGTGTGAAATTAGTCTAAAAAAAAAATAAAAAACCCAAAAACTAATAAATCTGATACACGTATGTATGCCAACTCAAACTGACTCCAAAACACCAATGGTGTTTACACAGGCAGTCACAGCCCGCCAAATGAGAGGGCCTAGAAGCACAGTGCCCAGGGTTTTCAAGCCCTCTCTCCAGGAGAAGCTGGTCCCTTATAGGCAGGTTGCAGGGTAGGGCAGGGGAGATACAGATGAGCCTGGGCATCTTGTGGTACCAAAAATGCAAGGACACGCTGGGGGGACAAGACAGGAGCTCACTGAATAAGCTCCCAAAGCCCAAGCTGAAACAATCTGAACAACCGAATAAACAAGGATACATCAGGTTATAATGCTAGGAATAAAACATAACCACAAGTCCATACTGATCTACACATGATTAAACAAATAAAGAGGGAAGAAGAGACATATTTTCCTTACAGAACAATCCCAAATAATATATAACATAACACCCCCAATAGCCTTAAAAATCTTTAATATTTAAAAAATAAACTGTTTAAAATTATATTTTTATAACATACATGTTCATCAAATATACCTATTCTGTAAACATGTAGCATCAATTCAAAATCCTCATTGCATTTACATGGCCTATATTTCTATAATATACGTAGATCAGATGTAGAAAAATTTCAACAAACAACACGCTGCATCTGGAATACCCCCCACACTGTAGGTCAGACAGACATGTCTCTGTGTGCAGGACCTGTGGCTGCTGTGCCACACCTACCGTAGGACACAGCACAGCACCGTGAGATGAGTGGGCACGCTGGCCGGGTTGAGCATGGCTGGAGTGTCCGATCTCATGCACGCCAGGAAGGCCCTCATCCTGCGGTTCTTGTCCTCCACTGCCTTCCCCAGCCAGAGCCTCTTCAGGTTGGGGCAGGTCCACTCCCTGAAGGCAAGAGCTTCCACCAGTTCCGGGGTTTGCGGAGACTTCCCTTTGTAAGCTGCCCACTCCTTAATGATCACTGGTGAAACTACAGGAAGGAAATCAGAAGAGAACCATTTATGCCCAGTCTCAGCTCCTTTAAGCCTAACAAAAATAAACCTGCTCTAGTAATTATACCCTGAAGATGTCATCTCTCATGTAGCAATATATCCTCGAGTTAGCAAGCCATCATCCTCACTTCTAAGAACTCTGTTCTCTACTTTATGCACTTTAATTGCTCATTTAGATTTTCAGTCAGGCCACCTATAAATTTCTTCTCGATCAAATCATGACTTGATTTGCCCATGTAACTAATGTATAAAAATTAAAGATGTTAGACAAAATGTTTTAATATTAAAATCCATTTAATAATAATAGTCTTAGTAATAATTGGTATAATTCACATAAGTTTACATGATTATCATGGAAAATCCAATTTAGACAGCTAATCTTTTTCTACACAGATACTTTTACTAATTAGATTTAAGAAAGAACTTGCCACTTTACTTAAGGACCTCTTACTTTAACAAATGTAACAAAATGTTAAACTCTATTTCAAGGATCAGCAAGGGCAAACCATCATGTAGCGAGAACCCAAAAGCCCAGTAAGGGCACAAGCAAAAGCAATATTCCATGTTAAGAAATTCCAGGTGACGCCAGCACACAGTAATTCTATTTAATGAGACTGAAGACAAAGTGTAAAACTCCTCCATTTCACCTCAAAAAGAAAAGCAAGATATTCTAAGTTGATACAATACAAAACAATGTTTTATCCACAGTTGTTTTACCGCTATTAGTGCTGTAAATTCTTAAAACACATAAATATTCACATTTCCCCCACATAATTTCCAAATAAATTAAGGAAAAATTATGATGGGGAATAAAATGAAAACAAGGCATACTGCAGAGAAGTATGTTACAATTTCATACCAAGTGTACTTAACAATCTAAAGGTAAAAATTGGGTGTACAATTTATAAGTTACAAATATCAGAACTGAAGAAGAATCCTGTGAGCAGCCAGTGCTGGCAGGGAAGCCAGGACGGTGCTATGATCTAAAGTGATCTTCCACAGCTCAATTTTTCCCATAACAGTACCCAACCTGGGCTCTTCTTCACTAAAGTAACACCTGAGGCAGCTGAGAGAATGAAGAACTCAAATCTTGACAAAGTTAAATTATTAACTGGCTCATCTCTAGTTCCATCCCAAGTCTAAACAGAATCAGGTAAGATATCTCTTCAGAAGTCAGGATTAGAAGGCCAGGAGTCAGATGGCTGGTACACACATTGTGTGAGCAACAGGAAAGCAAGCTGGGCACATTCGACCCCAAGTAGCCAGGTAAGGAGCGGGATGAAGAGAAGCCCTGGAGTCACGCTCCTGCAGGAATCTACCACCTAGGAGCTGCCAGAGCAGGGGTGCAGGTCAGTGCAGTTCTGGAAAATTCTTCCTCTTACAAAAGAGTTACTGTTTTGTAACTGGGAAAATCCTTTTAACTTACAATTGAATATCTTCGTGTTTAAATGTTAAAACTTAAAACACTTAAAATGCTTAAAGTCCATCAAGTCAAAACAGAGATACACATGTATATATAAATACATGCATCAATATTTTCAGATGCCAGACACAAACACATTAAGCCCCCATCATCCTGTCCTCAGACTCACAATCTAACCACTCCCCGCATCTCCAATCCCTGCAGAGCTCCCATACCCAAAGTGGAGACATCAGCACGACAGGGCCCTCCTGGGTGTGGCATCTGAGCCCCCTCCCCCTCTTTGCCCCAACTCCAGTCTCAGAGGCTAATGCTGTCAGCTCCAGAAAAACAGGTGAAGAAAGGTTTTACAAAATGAGTCATTAACTTGCTATGTTTCTATTAGGTTATTCCGCAATCTTCATTTTGATGTCAAGAAAGACACACATGCATAAATCTATTTTTTCCTTAAGTAACATCTTCATTTTGGTAGCAAAAACTTATTTAAAGAAACTGATTAGATTTTATCTTTGGTTGTAGAACTAGCTATTCTAGATTCTCACTCCCTCGAAAAACATACGCATGTGCACACACACACACACAGAAAGCATGAGTTTCTGCATCTTAAAAAACACAGATTATAGTATCATAAGTCCCCTTTGTTTTCTCATGAGAGGCATTCTTATTAAATCTAACTTCATCTTTATCCATTTATTTCTTTCCCTTTCATCAGCTTTGTTCTTGCCTCTCAATTAATTTTTAACGATCCTTTTATTATGTTTTGTTTTCATTCTAGAAATAAATTTTTGGTAGAGGATTTTCATTCTCAAGTTTGGAATGCTTAGACCTGTACATAAAGTTCCAAGATCCTACATCAAAGGTAAGTGGAGGTTAGAGGTGCTGGTCCCTCCACAAGTGGCTGTTCCACTTGAGGGTTCCCTGAAGCTGCCCTAGACAGCTGTCCACACTAATTGGGGCTCTAAGGAGCTCAAGTGTGCCTGAATTTACCTGGCATGATGCTACATGGCCCACAGTGGTTTTGTATGAGCCTCTCTACAAACTGGTGCCCAGGACTTCCAGCTGATGCTTGTGAAGCACTGCCCAGTCCTAGCAGGGACATGCAGTTCAGTGCCCACTAGGAGCACAGGGCAGGGGAGACTGAAGCTCTGAAAAAGGTTATCAGACATATTAGCTTCCTCTTATCCTTCTAAGCATTTTTGTTGCCTAGCTGCACTATTCATGATAAGAAAGGCTCAAATCTAATTTAGGAAATACATGTCTTTATCAGAGAAAATGTGCCATAACAAAGCTTTGTTCCAAAAGCAAAGCTGCTCCTAGCTTGCTTTATTTTTAACATGTGTGTATCTGTTTTAAACAACTGAACATTTGTAGATCTTCTGTATATACTACCACTTAATAGCTGAGGAACCTTCGGCCAATCACCTAACATATTTATTGAGTACTTACTATGTATCGGGCAGGGCTGGGACATTGGTGAGGCATGTAAGGTACCCAGGGCTCAGGCGCCACTCACCATGTGCTCACGTGAGAGGGTCTCCTTAAATTCTGAGGCCTGGGCCGCTTGCCAGCCTGCTCTGCATCCCTGCTCCCCCACACCCCAGTCTTGGAACCAAAAAGAAGAAAAGGACTAACGACCCTCTCTGCAACACAACTCTGATGAGGAAACACAAAGGCACCTTACACCCATTATGTGGTTACAAGTGGCTCATTATATTGGAATAACTAATTAAAGATTAGTGTTTTTTAGATTAATAAATTTCAAGGAACATTATTTTTGGGTTGACACACAGCAGTCTCTGCCTTACAAGTTCCCCGACATGGAGCGCTGGCACATACAGTACCTCCTCTTCATCTGGCTCCTGGCCTCTTACTGAATTATTGCTGCCCTGGATGGAGGGCTCAGTCTCTGCGACACAGCTCACAGGAACAAACAGATGCAAAGGAGCCAGGAAATAAGAAGTCATCTAGGCTCTTATCATTTCTGCAAAAAACACTATGGAGGGATTATTTGGATGGAATGAGGCAACTGGATTTCGAGAACCACCTGAGCACACGTCTGGGCCTTAGCCAAGACCACTGTGTTGTGAAACCACTTCTGCGATGGCACCACTCTAGAAAGACAGGTTCATACTGCCTTGTTAAAGCAGAAGAATAGTCAGCTGATCCAGCTACTAGCCATGAATAAATCTTCTGTCACCATCAATATTCATCTTGTCTTTTCTACTGACAGGAAAACTGACAATTGCAGGAAGTAGGCAAGTAGGTTGTGTCTAAAAGACAATATTAGAGCATCTTCCTTACCTAACACTAAACTGAATTTTTACATTGGGAACAACTTCAGGGCATCGGTCTTCTTGCTAATGGAGGCTAACTCTATAATGTACTTTCTTATAGAATACTTCTTCCAAATACAATTTCAGGGCAGAAAACACTATTATACTTAAGCTATCAGTAAAAACTCAATGTTTTCCATTAGACATTAATCATCTTCTACCTTGGAAATCTATTATAATGGTGACTTTGGGATTCATCCCAGCCCAGCGATAATGAACATGTTTCATTTCGTAAGCCAATTCCAGCTGACTGGTAGTGGCTGCCTATAGTGCCACATGATGAAGTACATCACTAAGCTCAGTACCAGGGCATCATGAGCAACACCAGTGCCTGCTGAGTGCTGAGGAGTGAGAGTTGTGGCTCACGCATGACATGGTTACAAGTGAAGAAAAGGATGGATATTGATGAGTTCCAAGACTGCGGCCAACTGGACCTGTGGTCTGTCTGTGCATGAGTGCACACATGGGAGTATCTGTGTGTGTGTGCACACTTGTGTACGTGTATGTGTGTATTTGGGGAGGAGCCATTCTTTTACTTGCTGAACTTTCCCAGGGCTATGGAAAAAAAATAACACCATGCAAATAAAAACAAAACTCCAGTTCCTTCATATCAGGGCAGAAACAAACATGAGTGCAATGACGGCTGCTCTTTTCTTCTAATGGGAAAACTGCCAGTTAACTTCCAAGCAGTCCATGCGCAGGCGGGGGTCCGGCTGGCTCTCCATTGCCTCATGCTGACACATTTGTGTACACACCCTCCACGACTCTCAGAGGTAAAAGGCTGTGAATGTTTCCTTTAAACCTTTCATATCTAAAGCTAGGGGCAGCCCTCTGTCCACAAAAATAAGTTCAGTAGGCCACATGGTACACAGAAGAACACAGCGTTCTAGAAAGGTAGTAAACGCTATTCTATTCTTTACTTCCCCATTAATGTCATTTCTAGTATATTCTAAACTCAGAAGTTCAAGTAAATATTAATCCAAGAGTGCCCCTGGAACCAAGCTGCCTTCCTACATCACTGGAGCACGGCTGCTCAAAGTTCTGGAAGAGGCAGTTTGCTAATGCTACTCCTAGAAAACTCTGTAGAATAAAGAAATTTAGATTAATATATAAACAGTTTTCACAAAATCATGGGGAAAATGTTTATGGATAACCAATTTTCATATATATTGAAACAGCACACTAATACTGCTCATGTTACAGTATTTTTTATAAAGTAATATAATCTACAGTGAACAAATTTAATTAATTTGTTTTTAATAGCAGTCTCAATTATTTGGCACAAAATTTCTCAAGCCTATTGGACCAGGAAAAATCAATGTTCTTTTTGGATTTTCCTGATAGCTTAAACAATAAAGAATAAATATGGGAAAAACCCTTTATAAAAACAGAACTCATAGTATATAAACTTGCTTCCTATTTCCATAAATTCATCCCATCTACAAGCCTGTTTCTTTTATGTACTTAACTTTGAGGTACTAGGGAGACTCATTATAGAAAAGAGGTCAGTTTTATTAAGTGGACGGTAATTTTAAAATGTACAAATCACTGAAGTTTATTCCTGGATTTTTAACTCTTATCCATAGCTGAGGCGACTGTCCTCCTGTCTTTTTAGAACCTGAGTCTCCTTGCTTCTGGCTTCTCCCCATTCACCCCGAGGAGCAGGGGTAAGGGAAAGGCACCCTAGTGCCCAGGGGCTAAGGGGTACCCTCAAGGAGAAGAGCCACCCAGGCAGCAATAGCCAGACCCACCTCCAAGGCAGAAGCAAGTCTTAGAAGCAGCCACCTCCTCTGGATTTCACACACGAAGGCTTCCCAGGCCAGGGCTGGCTGAGACCCAGGTACCTGTCTCCAGGTCCAGCCTTTATTTTAGCAGCTACAGAGACAGCTCCCTGGTCCTACCTCCCCACAAAGCAGCCGCCACTGCCACCACACCAGGACATCTGGGCAAAACCACCTGTGCGGGGTCAAGAGTCTTCTGCTGGCCCCACTGGTGGGACATGGAATTCCACAACAATGACTTTGGTAGCATACTGCTATCATAAACAAGTATTCTAAAATATTGCTTAAAAAGTAAAATCATAGAACCTAAGAATGGACAGAGAGTAACAGAAAATAAATTGCCAGCATATAATTCAATGACTTTCTAAGGCTGTAATTTTTTTAAGGACCTAATCGTAGATAACCTACTTTAACCATATTACTTTAAAAACGGAACTTTGGAAAATTATACAAATATTCACTGTAGATTATGATCAATTTATTATATGCCTAATCAAAAGACTAAATTTCCAAATGGATACATGTCTTAAATCTAGTAAGAGTTAAATATTTTAAAACAACCCTTCAGACTTCAATATGCCCTTTGACCAGTTCTGACAACAAAGCCCTCTTGGGAAACTTCTGATTGTCAAAGTGACACCAGGAAAACGCATCTGATTGATTACATAGCATTCTAGAGCTGTGTTAGAGCAAACCCCTCCCATTCATCACCCACTTGAGTAGGCGGGTTCACTGGAACCCATGTAGTGTGGTGCTGGTCACCAGACCACCAAAGTGAACAGCAAAGCCAGCGGGAATTGGGGGAACAAACCTATCCTAAGGCCCTCATGGTGCACCTTCACGTGGTTTGTCAACTGCCTGCAATGTGCCACTGATTTCATTTCATTTACATATGTTCTAAGAGTTAAGCATGATTTCAACAATCGTCTTTCAAATCTTGTCAACTAAGAACTCCCAAGTTTAAGGTCAGCCTCTTTTCACCAAGACCAAACATTGCCATTTCCCCATCTCATCTAAATAGTCAAGAAGCTACGATATTTTCTCCTTAAGAATATAAAATGTATAATCACTTAGATGTTCTAGGCATGGACACCTTAACACGTGACATCGTCAGAGTCAGTGTTTAAAGCCAGCCGGGATCTAATGAAGAGTCCTAGGAAGTAATCCTAATTTTAATGCACTGTTAATGAGGAAGTCAGGTTGCACAGTGCACATGCTGGTTTCTCGCACAGGTTTGGTCTGAGCAAATTGAGAGCATTCAGACTCAACAATCACAGAAGATACTCTGAGGACGAAATTCAACCTTGTGGAGACTTGGTGTTTCAGTTAGTGACATCATCAGCAGACGTGTATTACTATATACAAACCTTTTCTATAGGCAATTTCCTACTTATTAACATAACCAATGCATGAAACAAGTTCAATTTTATGTTTCTCCAAAAGACCAAGATTCTAAAGCCACTTATGAAAATCTCACCTACCAAAATTACAAAGCTAACTAAAGTCTCTCAACTTGTAAACTCAGAGGTTAAATTTACATATCTTTCTATCTAGAGGTAAATTTTTACTTATAATAGCACTTTAATAATAACTTTCTCCAGGTAAGTTTAAGCTCTAGGGGCTAATTCAGGTTTGTCTTGGCGGTGGGCATCTGAATCACCCATTCTTCCCCATTTTGAGGTTTTGTCTTTGCTTCGTTCGGTTCAGCCACAGCCCCTGCCCAACCCATCTTCCTAAACACAAATATCACTCTTAACCAGCCTTCAATGGCTCCCGCTTACAGAAAAATCAAAACCCATATTCATAGATCATCTGAGAAAAGACCACAATGTGTTTAGTGCCGATCTTTCATAGAACCTCAGGGACTATGCACAATCCCACACACATGAGTGTCATTCTCTATACCCTATCCTTTGGGTCTCCACTCCAAGCCATGTATCTACACCAGTTATTGCCAGCTGGACACTCCTCTAAGAGAGGAGTACACAGCAGTAATAGGCATAGATCCTACTTACCATTTAAAAAGTATTAAATGTTAAACTACACTTGGCTTTGGCCCTCTTCCACAATGGATGAGCACCCCACACCAGTGTCACCCCTAAATCCAGTTCCTTTTCCTTAGTAACAGCCTGCTCCCTTTCCCAAACCAACATATCTTCACTCCAGTTCTTCCCTTCACCAAGAAAGGTGAATACAGACCCTACCTCCATTCCTCCCTCCCACCAAACCCTAACACCACTCCTTCTCCAGATTTCTCTAATAAATTCAACTTCCTCTCCCCCGACTCAATACTTCCCATGGGCCAAAAGTAACAACAATAACAACTCCTCTCCTATCCTTAAAAAGAAGTCAGAGGAATGGGCAGCGGCAGGGAGGAAAGGAAAGGGAGATGCCCATCGAATTCTCTCTGAAGCTAAGGCCTTCTCCCATTCACCTCAGCCATGTCTGACAAGGCATGCTGGTGCGCCTTCCTCCCCGTTTCTTTTGTATCCCCCTGTGCCTCCTCCCTACCCCGTTCAGAGCCTTACAGAATCCATTTGAGTCAGACCGACTGTACCAACCTTCTCCCTTCTTCCCCAATCACCCCATTTCCCATGCCCTCCAGCCCCAGCTGGAGCTGGCCTGCCACAGGTAAGCCGATCCTGGCATCTCTCTGCAAGACAGTGTCAGGCCCTCCTGCGTGGTCTGCACACTCAGCCCTGCACCAAGCAAGATATGCCTCTCTCTTGCTTATGCTCAGAGGATGCCAGTCCATTAGTGAACACCCTCCTCTGCCCACTGCTTTTTCTACTGTCTGCTAATAGGACAGTCTCTCCCAGGCCAGCAGGGCACCTGCACCACCTGGTACAAAATAACCAGTGAGGAGTGAACACGCTGCATTTGCCAGCTGTATGTTTCACAGTGTTTTAAAACAGCAGACTCGCAGCAGAACAGAAAAGAACAAGACTCTTACTTCTGCAGAGCACCTGAAGTTCACCTGCAACACAGAACTCCCTAAACTGAAGGGGCAAGGACAAAGCAGGTGGGAAGGACACACACTACACACTGCCCACTGCAGAGGGCATGAACGGAGCACGCGAGCAATATTCAGGCTGCTCTATGAAGCTGTGAACACTGTAAAAGGGAGCTGTCCTGGGATCCACATGAGGGTTCCCTGAAAACTGAGGGGTCTGCTGCATAAAAAAACTCCATTTCTGGAACACACACACACACAAAAAGGCTAGCTTTTACTGTGAAAGCCAAAATGTCATATGGCATTGAAGACATGGCAGGAAGTGGGGCTGCACGGAACCCTGCAGCACACAGCACTCTAGGCCCAGCAGAGAATCAAGGGGGTCATGGGGCCTCAGCTGCTCAACGCTGGCAGAGAACCAAAAGGGGGTCACAGATACAAGGCTAGAGCAGCCTGGGTGGGAAAACTGATCAACTCTGTGTGAAGAAAGGTCCTTTTTTTCTGAGCAAATAAATCACATAGTATAAGGAAAGAGAATATGTACATCAGGAATATACTGGGCCTCTGAAAATAGTACCCACTGAAAGCACTCAGTATTCACATGGTATATCCTCTCCAGCTCTGATTTAGGCAGCAAAAGCATCAGCTGGATGCGGGGCTGGCACCACCTTTACCAGCTACAATCACACAAATAGCTTAGTGCCACTCTCAGTATAGCTGTCCTCAAGCAAGGGTAGTGACAGATGCTTCATTTTAAAGGCTTACAGAAGCACAATTTTGTTATAGTCATCAGAAACAGAAAACTTAGGAATCTATTAAACTGAGTTTTTAGCGTTGCTGGAAGCTCTCTGGTTCAGAGGTCCAAAGGTCAGTCCCACTCCCACATTTGTCCCTGAGCTGGTCAGTTTCACGCAACTCCCAGGCCTGCACTAACCCACCCCCATGCAGGTGATTTGTCACTACACGCCCTTAGTTAAAAAGTAAGCTTAAGGTAAGTAATCTTAAATTAAATAGTGACATAGTAATCTACAATTTCCATGGTTCATAATATTCTTATTTCAGACTACACATTTTAGGAAATTTTTCTCTATCTCCTACTGAATATACAGTGACTTTTATATTCCCTACATTAGTAGATAAAATAACCTTGAACAGAAAGGCACGGTTTTCCCAAAATATTACAATGGCCCACTAGAAGATTGCCAGCATTTCTAACAATACTTTTTGTCTTTCTACTTCCCTCTTCACCCCAGAGTTGATCAGCTGGGGTCTCTGAGGAAAACCATTACACGTGCTTTGTTAGCAGTAGGGCTGTGTGCAGCAGCACAACAGCCACACAGAAGAGGCGAGCAGACAGCTGGTGGGACCTCCCAGGAACACTGACTTCTGGAGAGCAGACACTGCCATCACTGTGCCTGGGACATGCTAACCATGGCAGAACGGTGATTGTCAGGACCATGTGCACATCATAAAACCTGCAGTTTTATTGTTTTACTGAATAACTACCATTACTGGGATGTTACTCAGGAAGAAAGCCCATGGCTGTCCTCCTTTCCTAAGCGCCCAGATGAAGTCCACCTCTTTATGTGGGGGCACTCAGGGTGATCTCAGACATAATCCTTCCAAGGCTTTAGAAAATGCACAAGAGATTACGAGGTACTCAGGAAAACAAACAATGGATTTTACAGTACATACATTCTGGTGGAAGTCTGTTCTTTCTAAAAGCAAGTCTCTCAGTTTTCTTTCTGCTTTCTGCCAAGCTAAACAGGACTCCGTAAACATACTGACGAACTGGCCTATAGAGCAGGGCGGCGGGAGGCAGGTCTTTGCTGGCTTCATCTTCAATAGAAACAGCAATTTTGATTTCACCCTTTGCATGGAAGAAAGCAGAATAATATTGCACATTTTTCATGTTGAATTTACAATAAACTCAAAGAAATATACTGTTTTATCTCCAGTTAATGACATTGCAATTCTATTCCAAATCAATTGCTTAACAACTTGCTTATATGAAGATGTTTAGGGAGAGTTCATTTAGCAGGCTGTAGTTCAAAACCTATGTTCAAAGAGTCAAAATAAAATCTACATTGTTTTATTTTTAATCTTGAACCAAGAACAAAAGAAAACCACATAGATGATCCCACAGTCTTTGGAACAACCTACACAGATAATATCAGACAACAAATAGATTAGAAAATGCTGAGAACTTGCAAATTTTATTTATGAATCAAGATGGTCATATGTAATGAAATTCATAATTTCCAATGACCTATATGAAATCCAAGAAACAAGTATCCTGAATGCAAAATGGTCAAATTTTCTTTACCAAGCTCTTCCATAAAAAATTACCATACAAAATGACCCAGCTAAGAGAACTCTCTTAAACACTGTTTATTTGTAAAGTTTTCGGCATATATCAGGCCTCCACCCCAGTGCAGCAACTCGAAAGACATGTCTCACTGAATGAGAGGGCGTGACAGCCACTAGGGACAGAAAACGAAGGGAGCCCCATTCTGTTTATGGTCTGAGACCAGCACGGCAGGGGCTTCACTGTGGCAGAGGACCATGTCGCCAGGAGCTAAATGACTGCTATGACTGTCTGCAAAAATTCTGTGGTCCTGTTTAGGATATTTTATGGCATCAAGATACATCTCGAGAGACTTTGCAAAGAATATTTTTTATGTATGTTCATAACATAAAAATACATTTATGACTTTCAATGTCTACTAAACTTATCCCTATATGTAATTTTTAAGTAATTTCATAACATTTGCTATTTCCTTCACACAAATTTAATTTCAATATTGGTCTTTTTGCTTATCCTCAGTACCCTTGTACTCATTAATCTAGTAGCTAGATGTGATTAATGCTCTCATCTAGGGAGTACTTACTCCCTCAAATACGATGAGGTTTTGATAACTCTCTACACCTCAAATGTGATGAGGTTTTGATAACTCTCTACATTACTACAAAGCTTCATCTCACTTTGAATGTCTCAGTCTGGACAAGTTGATACCAAAGCTGCTTAGCTCACAGGAAGCAGCAGGCCTTATAGTCTAAACTTTTCCTCAATACACTGAAAAATTTTTTTTTAATTTTTTTAGGTGGTATTTTAAAATCTGAAAAGACAGTCATTTTATCAATATTCACCCTTAAAATCAGTGAGTAACAAAGAGGACAAGCAGTTTGTGGCACTCAGATTATCTAACTGAACACCCGAATCAGATCCACCAGTGTGGCAGGGCTGAAATAGCAGCGGCCCGGGGACTTTACATTCCCAACCACCCCACTGGAAAAGGGCAAAATCTTCCCAAAACCTTGATTCCTTTAAACTTAGCAAAATCCTTTTCCAGCAACAGTAACTTTTCACTTACCCTTATAATTTATTTTGAACCTGAAAAATAAAATGTTTACCTCATAATCATAATTTGAAAAGTGATACCATTCATGCATACCTATATAAAATAACAGATGAGATTTGGAGACAATTACAATTTAAAAATAAAGGAGCTGAGTAAATAGTTCTGGTCTACATATTCTTCATATCTTTGAATTTATAAAAGTGAGCAGTGTTCAGGTGAGTCAGTTAACGGTCGAAGTTCCGCTGGGGGTGCTGTGGAACAGGAGTGGCTTTTGCATTCATTGCCTCCATTTTACAAACCACAGATGGATTGCAGAAAATAGAAAAAAGTCTGATTATATATGGTGGTATAGCTACTGATGAAAAATGTTAAAAATATATATAGTAATAAACCAGTTCTGCATGGGAAATCTGGTCACCAAAGTAACTTGTTAAACTGTGGGCCTATGATAATAAATACCAACATAAAGACTACAAATCATTGAGGAAATTTAAATACACATA
Organism: Pteropus alecto; assembly: GCF_000325575.1. Classification (NCBI taxonomy): domain Eukaryota; kingdom Metazoa; phylum Chordata; class Mammalia; order Chiroptera; family Pteropodidae; genus Pteropus; species Pteropus alecto. Next base: position 101,382 of record NW_006429595.1, on the reverse strand, counting down.
ACTCATTCAAGACACCAAGATTCAAAACCAATTAATGCCACAGTATGTAACTATTTAAGCATACATTTAATAAAACAAATAACGTGAAATTATGACACTATAAAAAGATAAACTGCATTTTCTGACAATTATGTTACAAATGCTGTATTCCATTTTTTGCTATAAGTGCTAGAAAAATTGTACTCAATGAAGTAGTGGAACAAGTTAAAATACACGAAGCACTCTAAAATACACTCTAAGCCACCCAACAAGGGGGCATTTCTAGGACAGACTGGTATGTGACACTGGAATTAAACCTCACATTATGGTACAAATGTGGTGTAGGAAATTCTGAAATTAGAAATAGAGAGGATAAAATTACAAGTCAGAAAATAATATGATGTGTCATTAATTATAAGTTTAAAAAATATTTTAAACTCCATTGAAGGGGAAAGTGAGATTTTTTCCAGGTTTTTTTTTTTAACCTATTTAGAAGTATAAATTTTCATCATTTTTTCTCAAAGTTTAGAGAGGGAAAAACGAATTTTGTTTCAAATAATTTATAAGACAGAAAAACAGTTCCAAAAGTAGTAAGCAGCTACAACCCCAGAGTGACCACTGCTCATACCTTCGTCAGGACATGAAAGATGTATGGGTACATCAGCCCCTTCTTATGCCGGTGCTCGGCCACTCTCAGCACCTCAGGCGCGACAGGGGGCAGGGGTGGGGTGGTGATGTCCATGTGGTTCCTGGTGGGCATGGACAGGAGGCACGGAATTGGCTGGACAGTGCCGATCTGGCTCCCCTTTCCTTCAGCGAGCTGGCTGCCTGAAGAGGCAGTGGACGAACCTTCTGCCTACAGAGCAATGGGCAAGAGGGGAAAATGAGTTCATGTCATACTATCTGTCCACCCGTGACAGAGTCCTGTCTAGAGAGACACAATGAACACCTTTACCGCTGAGTTCAAGGGATTCCTGACCCACGCCCACTTGGACAGAAGAAGTGGTGAGTGGATGCCCATTTACCTATATTGTGGGGTGGGAGCCTGGATGACCTGCAGCTTCTGTTGCGTGCCCCTACCCATGGCTCCTCCTTGGGGGCCCCTGGTGGGGTGACAGTGGCCTTCTATGCTTGCTATCCTCATGTAGCCAATTCCTGTGTTTCCACTTTCCTTGAAAATGCTGCCTAACACCACATAGGCATTGTCCTCCCCATAGATGAGGAAACTAATGTTCAGAGAGGGCATGCCATTTGTCCAGTTACGGGAAAAGTAACTTGTGGGACTGGGACTCAAATCTAGGCTTGCTTCAAGCCTGCGCTTTGCCAGCTGGTATCTAAGGAGTAAACACAAACCCAAACTCAGACATTCTCTTTGGTCATTATAAAGCCTCAAATTAATTACACAGAGGAAACTATCAAAAAGTAAAGCAAAAAAAAAACAAGCTAATTCCATTAAAAGTGATGAGTCCAATCTATACATACTGACACAGAAATCTGTGCTCAGTATATCATTAGGTGAAAAATATGCATTCTGTAACAATCAACTGCCAAAATAAGGAATGTAGGTACATGAATAGAAACGAGAGTGGACACTCAATGATCACCTTAGTGATGGATGGCCTCAAGGTAGTGGGACTCAGAGAAGGGAAAGCAGAGGGAACTCTTTAGTTTACTCTTCATAAACTTTAGCTAAGTCTGAATTGTCTACCAAGAGCAATTATTATTTGCACAATAAATGTTGGAAATAATGCTGTTTTTTGCTGGATGCTGAAGTGGCAGGGCCCTGAGGTCCCTCCTTCCCTTGCCCACCCCCTCATGTCTATGATTCTCCTCCTCCTCTCTCACCAATGTCTGAGAGCCCCTCTCCACTTCTCAACCTCTGCAGTGTCTGTATTACTCATAACATGCTTAGAGAGAGAGTGTTTTACTTTCAAACAATCCGTAACATCACATGCTAAAAGAGCCAGGAGCTGAGAAAATAAAAGGTGTGGACCTACTACCTTTGTTTGGTCTCCTGGGTCTCCCCGCGCTTGAGGCTCCGAGTGGCTTCCTGTCTTCTCCCAGCCAATTTTGTTCCCACTGATATGGCTAAACATAAAATGAACATGACTACTGTTAGTGTTGACAACTTCCCACACACGCTCACGATGATAACAATGGCCCATGTTACAGACTCAAGGATACTTTGTGCTTTACTGTTCTCACCTCCCCTCAGCAAACTATCTCCGGAGAGATCCCTACACAGGAACACCTTCTGCCTACTTCAGATGAGCAGGTGATAACCATTCACTGTGAAAGAGAAAACATCGAACACCTAGCCCATGCTGACCACTCAGCTTAAAGATGGTCTAGGATGTGCTGGGGCCAGGGTGTACAGAAGACACAAATGCAGCCTTGCCTTTAAGGGGCTCGGTTGTTTTGGAGAAACAAGATTTTTGAAAATCACATTTAACTGACAATTATCAGGCAGTAGAAGATTAAATGTTATCTGAATTACATTACACATAATTTGTAAATAAATAAAAGGCATTCTATGCCAAATGACAACACACAGGGCATTCCAGCCTACTCATGGGAAAGAGCATGGGAAGGGGCTAAAGCTTGGGTGAGGCCTAAGGCCAATTCAGGGACGGAGGGCACCTTCCAGGCCCAAGGAGAAGGAATGGATTTGTGAGCTCAGAGAACAGAGAATTAACTGAATCTTATTTGGGGAATGGCTTTACTTGGCAGAGTAGTAAAAAATAGGTTGGGAAAAAGAGATGGAGAAGATTACAGAGTATCTAAAATGCCAGAGTGAGGTATTTCATCAGCATTTAAAGAAAAAACTGTGAGATGTAACCCATTAGTAGCCTGGGGAAACAATTTGCTAGGTTTAATCAGCATTTTTTAAACAATGAAATTGAACAGGACAGAATGCAGTGAATGTAGTATGAATGGTATTATTTCATAAATTCTTTGTTTATTTGCACATTTTAGGTCACAGCATAAGAGAAAGTTTACTGTAGTACCCAGGCAAGCATTATCCTGGAGGGAGCAGGGAACCTGGAGGGGCCTGAGCAAGGATCATGCCCTATCCCTGAGCTGCAGCCCCTAACAGACAGGAGGACAATGCCACTGTGGGGACGGCCAGGAAAGCTCCAGGCATCCACCCTTCACTTATTCCTCCCCTGCAGGACTCCAAGCCAAAAGTATCTTCTAAAGGCAGTGTTGGACACAGGCATGATAGTGCAGAGAGCTTTTCATTGACTTGCCTTTCTAACTGACTCATGTGACACGGAAAGATTTTAAGACCCGCTAATCCTATCTCCGACTGACTTCACTTTAGTTCTATCATCCGCCCACCCCCCCAAAAAATCAGAAGCCTGTCTCATCTTAAAACAAGGACTGTGTCCATGTTTGTGACATCTTAGAGCCTCAATCTAGCTCCTCAAACCCAGTCATGGAGTGGGTCACAGGAATGGGACACCTAGGACTCCTCCCACATGAAATGGGAGCAGCCAGCTGCCCCGTTACCCTGTGTCTAGGATCCCAGTCTTCAGTGAGGACTCAGAGAAACCACTACTCTGTCCAAGTATGGTATTCGTGTGTGTGATCTCAGGCTACAGTTTTGCAAAACTAGAGGAAACACTAGTGATGAAAAGGAAGCATCAAAAAAATATAAGTATTCCAAGAGCATAGTGATCAGTTCTGTTTAAAATTGAAGAGGAGAGCAGCTACCAAAGGGGTGAAAGGTTCAGGAAATGAATCCTATTCAACTATTCACTGATTAAATACCAGTCAAGACATGAATCAGTAAATCCATTATGTAATAAGTGTGCCATGGCTTGTGAATTAGAGAAGGTGGACAAGCTTCACACACACACATCCACAATGAGTATTCCAAGAAACTAAGAGGAAAGGCTAGCAGCTCTGAAAATATCTAGAAGGTGGTATAGAGTTGCTCTATTTATATTTACTTTTTTATAAAAAGGTCAGTGGCATTTATTCAGTGAAATTTCAGAACAAATTACTTGGATACTTACGAGTTTTATAAACAGATATAACATTATAATTTTAAAGATGTAAGTTTAATATGGCTACAAAAAATGCACTAGTCACAAGTAAACAGCTTAATAAGTGCCTACGAACTTCATGGAATGTATCACTTCTTTGCTATTTGTAATTATTGTAAGTGACCAGAAATGCAGGGCTGACACTTAGGAGCCCCTCCTGGATCTGCTCCAGTGACTTCCTCACAAACAACGATTATTCCAACTTCTAACAGCAAAGATGCCTTTACCTGGTTCTGAACGCCACATAAATGTATGGTGTAACTGTATACTTTTCACGTCTGGTGGTTTTGGCTCACACAGTGCTGGTTCAGACTCATCGATGTATGAATCCCATTGTGGGAGAACCCCACAGCTGGGACTATAGTCCAGCCCTGCAGGAGACCCCAGGTGCTCCCTCCTTGACACACTTAGTACTTCCAGTCATTTTCATTAACCTTTAGGAGGGAAGGCAATGAACTTCAGCAGGTCTGATGTGTACTTCTTTGATAACAATAAAGATAAGCATCTCTCCATGGGTGACATTTTTTGTGGTATGCCTGTTCAAATATTCTGCACATTTTCTAAGTGATTCTTCTTAAGGACTTATTAAGAAGTCATTATGTGTTCTGGATATAAGTTCTTGGTCAGGTGTAAGGATCACAAGTATCTTTCACGCTCTACTGGAATGCTGCTCCTCCCTCTTCATGATAGACTCAAGTTTCTATATGTGATGCCTCGTCTTGAAGGTTTTGGATGCAATGTCACCTTAGTGAAGCCTTCCCTGACCACCCCCCATCCCTGCTATTTTCATTGCTGTGTCCCTTCATGGTATATATTATTTTGTAACTATTTGTTTGTAATTATTGTCTGTTATCATAGTTAATTATAAACTCTGTAAAGATAAGACTTTACAGCCACCATTGAGCAGGTACCCAACTATTGTATGAATAAACCAAGTAAGCATAGGCTAGAGGTATATGGCAAAGAAGGCATAAAGCTGGCTTCTCTTTTATGTAACATAAATCATAACAAAGGAATGCTCATTAAACTTGCAGCCCCTCAAAGCGTGAGAACCCTAGTGACGGGCCCCAGGGTCTCGAGTTTGCTCTACCAGCAAGCACATGGGACAATATGGTGAAGGGGACCTTGGCTTGCTACTAAAGTAGAAAGCTTCTTCCATCTAAGATCACATAGAACTTATATTTATAAATCTTAGTTTTGTTCTATATAAATTATCAAGCTAAAAATAATGTCATAATCTAGATGCTCATATGATCTTCTAATAATCATACTATAACATCTAAAATTCCGCCTGAAAAACATCTTGACAATAGTCAATTTTTTAAAGTCCAGAATATTTCAGTAGGACAACTATATTACTTTACAACTTAAGAAAACAAAATTTTGAGTATGACAAATACCTTGCCCTGAAGAACAGATGGATTAGACATTTCAGAATATTTCTACACATATCATCCTACA
>NW_006429595.1:74963-95755 GCF_000325575.1 Pteropus alecto | reverse complement strand
ACGACTGCTCACATCACACAATGATAATTGGAACCACTTACATAGACACAACGTTTCATCAGCCATGTCCTGGGAAGACCTGCTGAGACCCACACAGGCCACAGGGAAGTGGGTGACCTGGGCAGAAAGCCTGCATGAACTCTTTGTTGAATTGCCTGTATACTCCAAAGCATTACTCACTGCTGATAAAATTCAGGCTCAGAGAGAAGGAACCCCTTTCACAGCTACAGCAACAGTGACCAGATTCAGACCCAACCCACCATTCCAGACATTACCACATACTGTTACAAGGAAAAGCCAACCTCAGGATGGATTTTACGCAGACACACTTGATGCAGCAGACAAGCAACAGAAAATAATGATTCTCACAAGCCAGGAACAGTGGCAGGAGAAAGACCAGCACCATATCACTGGGCTCTGTGGATTCTCAGAGACGTGCTGCAAGGCCTAACCTCATTCCAGTACACTTGGGGCTTTTTCTGCACTAAAGCTGGTAGAAGATAGCAAATTGTCCTAACTACTGAATTCTCTCCTGCACATTTTTCTAGTCAGCAAGCTCATGTTGCCAGGATGGAAACAGACTGGGGTGCATTTACACCAAGTGTAAAAGTGACCAGTCACAGTGACTTCTCACTCCACTGTCACGGGTGTGGATTGCCTTGATGAAGCAGAAAAGACAGACAGCACTGACCACAGCTGACTTACCTGTCAATAGGAAAGAAAGACTGAGGTTAAATAAAACCGAAAGGAAAGGAAAAAACATGAAAGAAAGGTAAAAGATCAAATCTACAGAAGCAATACCTAGCATGTGTATAAGGTTACAGATACGGTCAAGCCAATTGAAGTTGACTTTCAACAAGCATGTGTACATTTTCATCTGTCTGCTCCCCAACTCAGGAATGGAATGGGGACTCGACTCACAGCTGTTCCTAGTCAACAGACTCCCACCCAGACCAGAGTTCTAACGGAGGGGCCTGGTAGCATCTACTGTAGAGCATGAAGATCTGGGCTCTTTATCAAAGGAAGCCTCAAGATTCACACATACAAACACCTTATAGGTAGTCTCCGCAGGCCCATAATTAAACTAACGCCACACATTTGGGTTTTTTCATAAAAAGCCGGGAGTGGAGAAAGTACTGGCCCTGAATGACTGTCTCGCACTCAGCAGGACTCCTCATGCCATACTGGCTGTGGAGCTGTCCTTTCCCACTTGCCAGGGAGGGTGCAGGGACACCAGATTGAGTGAGATGAGATGGACGTGGCTAGTAGATGGCTAGGACACACAGAGGCACAAATGATTATTAATTTTTGTCAATACATACAAGTAATTCACAGTTGTTTTCATGAGAATATGTTAGAAATCCTACCTTGTGTCAAAAAGTCAAAATATAAATGTAAAGTCATTATTTGTCTGGCACTATAGTGTAACAATCTGAAAGGAAAAACCTGCAGCTGTGTTTAGCCTGTCTGGGACCAGGTACCCTAGGGCAGGTAAAATGTAATTCCCTTTGTGAACCACACGGTTTCTCTGGAAAGGGAGCCTGAGAAGACTTAGAGTAGAAGAAAAACACCAATACCACTCAAAGGAAAAAAGAAGCATTAAAAAAAAGCATATTTCTTGAGACACTAGATCAAGGGCACTAAATGAAATTAGTTAGGTATGTCATATTACTCAATAATACTGCAATAACTATGCATGCTGTCAGATGGGTACTAGATTTATCGGGGTAATTACTTCATAAGTTATATTAATGTCTAATAACTATGTTGTACAACTGAAACTAATATAACATTATATGTTAACTATAACAGAAAAATTTCTTTAAAATTAAATAAGAAGTGCTATTTAAAAAAATAAAATCAATATTCTGGTTTTTTATTGCACGCAGTTATTTTTTAAATAGTGACAGCTATCACTTATTGTAGTTACTCATCAGCTAATTTAACTCGCAAACAACCCAGAGACACCCCCACCCATGCTGGGTGCACTAGCCCAGTGAGCTTCAGGTCACACAGTACAAGTGGCAATGGGACCCGGCAGGACCAGCCAGGGGACACTGGGAGGACTGGGCCCTGGAAGCAACAAGTCTCCAAGCTGGTCAACAGTCCCTCCTCAGGTGCTGACAGTGACCATCCACAGCCTAGAAGTGGTCCCACAGGGATCATGTTGAGGTCTGCAAAGCTTATTCCACAGATTGCTACCATGACACGACATCTCAAAATCAATGTGTACGTAACTGTACAAGGAAATGGAACAAATCTATACAAATAAAGTCAACAAAGTAGAGAAAAATTAAGTCCATCTTCTCTCCTAATAGCACTTAAATATCCACTTAGAAATGTCAGTAACAACATGCAAAAACACTAAGTGATATTTAGTGTACATACACAGTTACATTTATACACAAATCAGAAAACATACCTACATAGTAGAATAAGTATGGAAAAGGAAATATTCAGGGTACACATACTTACATTTACACACAAGTCAGAATACATACTTACATAATAGAGTAATTATAAATAAGGAAGGGAAAAGGCAAGTTGCTGTGCCTAAGAAAAAAATCTCATTATGGTAAAAATCAATGTTAGTTATGCAGAGAAAATAAGGTGTTTGAATATTTACTAATTTTTTGAAAACAGTTTATCTTGGGGGATTTCCTATAATGTATTTTCTAATGTTTCGACTCTGTAACTTTGTATTGAGATGGTAAGTAGAAAAAAGGTAAAACATAAAACTAAAATCTTCAAATTAGCAACCTCAGATCAGATTCAAATTTCTAAAAGCCAATGAAAATAGTATACAACCTTCACAAGGATTCAATTGTAATTCTTAACCAAAATAGGATTACAAAGATTTGACAAAGGTCAGGAAAAATGAGAAGAAAAACAAGAACACTGCCTTTGTTTTTGTTTTTAATTTTAACCAAGAATAGAGAAAAAAGTATATGTTGATAATACTCTAAGAAAAAGAATAAGAGAAAAAAAATGTTTAGTTAGAAAGCCACATATTTTTCTTACTTTCTTCAAAATAATTGTCATGGATGTGGAATAACTGCCCAGGCACTGGGCTAGTACTCTTATAGACACAGAATCACAGTAAGAACAGGAGGCTGTGATTCTGAAAAAGTGAAGGGACACTCAGGACAGCTGCAGTGGTACCCAGGCAGCTCATCTCAGTCCTGGAAGGGCCACACAACTCACCCCATCTGTGTACAAGGGGCCTCTCGCAACCCAAGACTCCTTGTCCGGCACAGACCTGCAAACTCTTCGGGAACATGTGTCCACTTCAAGACAACAACAGACACAGAAGTCCATTCCAGCAGTGTAGTAGAAAAGACATTTGAACACACCCAGTTGAAGAGGATAAAATGCCAGGTAAGGGAGTAAAAAAAGGGGATAGGTACAGGACAGGGCCTGCCTAGCACACACACACGTGTACATACGTACATGTACATATGCATACACATAGTGAAGGCGCCTGTGTCTGGATCCAAAGACCAGCCAGGAGGCACATTCACACCCAGCTGTCATCTGAACAACTGCTATCCCACAGGACACCTAAGTGTACATTTCCTTTTACATCAGAACATTCTTTGAGTTGGGACACACATATTTCTGCTCTTGCCAACGTGGCTGTGACGTACCCCTCCCACCCACTTTTGAGCTCAAAAGAAGCTAACCTTATAGGAGGAGTGCCCACACTCCTCAGACACCGCAAATTCAGAGGGCCTACCAGGACAGCCAAGAACTCGGATCCCACCAACTCTACCCATTTTCCCCACTGAACTTCACCTTTAAGAACAAATGTCTGCCAATTTCATAGGTTAAAAAAAGGGTATCTCATGTTTTAAGTTGCATTCCTTAGATTCTCTGAGAGAGAACATTTTTCATATTTTATTGATCATCTGTGTTCCCTCTGTGAACTGCATGTTTATTTCTTTTTAATTTGTAGGAAAGCTTTTTTTATGATGGGGAGGGAGATAATTCTCTTTTATAACAGTCCTCATCACCTATCAGCACCAGCCTTTAAAAAAAAGTCATTGATTTTCTGTTGTGGAAATGATTATCACTTATTTTGTGGACTCTTCCACATTCTGGTATCATTTACTCACCTATGGGAAGGTGGAGGGAGTGCAAATGCCTGAGAGAATCAAACAGAGAAGGGTGATGAGGGGCGACTAGGTGACGGGGAGGGACACACCCAGCTGGGGTAATGGCAGGCTCTCTCCTCTGCTGTTGCACAAGTCAAAGCTGTAAGTACTGTAACTACAAACATATCTACAGTCAATCAGAAGCTGTTATGATCAGAGGTGCTAGAGTCCGACTGTGGGGTAATTTCCAAGCTAAATGGCCTCATCACCTAGACACCTGTCCATTCTGAGGACAATGAAACTCAGATCGGAGCAAACTCACTTCCAAAGAAACTCTCCAGCCCCAGGGCTGTCCTAAGCAAATGCTGTGGGTGTTTCATCCGAGAACAGAGTTCAAACTCTACGCTATCTAGCTTCCACCTCACATGGCCTCCTGCTGGTCAGGCCACCCCTCCTTCCACCCCATATACATCCAGCTCTGTCCCCACTGCCACTTAAATCTCACATCTCTGGAAATGCACCCACTTTCAGTATCTCTTGTCCTATGTTTTCTTCATATATTCACCACTTGGGCTGTTCGCTTCTTTGCAAACTGCCCACACCACACCTTGCTCACTGGTAGACAGCAAGTGCTCAAGTGTTGCTTGGCTGAGTGGACGGATGATTTCTTTCCCTCAAGACCACCCTGAGAGCATACTGTAGGTCCAGGGGGTCTCAATTCACATCCAAACCAAAGGTAACCATCTCCTGACTTACTACTCCCACAGAGAATTGACCTAGGAGAATGACCTTCAGTTCTACACATAGTGTCAAGTACACACACACAACTCATTTGACGGGCTAGAATCCTAACCTTGAACTCAAGAAACCACCCTTCTTGGCATCTTGCCACAAGCAAAGGATGTCCATGACCAGGAATGATCCCAGGCCCTATTCTGCCTGGCTTATGACCCTGAAGCCTCAGGTACAAGCACCCTATTTCCTCTTCTATTCTTCCTTCCTCTCTATTTTAACCTTTCTGTCTCTCATTTGTTATAATATATGAGGAAGCAGATTTAAGGAAATTAAGACACTGCTAAGCCATAGAACTCAATCCACACCACACTTCACACAACAAGAAGGGTGACACACCCACGCCGACCCTACACAGAATCCACCTTCCAGAGGCTCTTGTAGAAAACACAGTGAAACCACCAAACTGGGGGTGCAGACAAGCCAGTGACAGAGCTCAGAAGTGGGAGAGGAACTGAAAATGAGGACAGCTCCAGGAAAGGCGATGCTGACCCAGACCTTTGAGAACAGGGCGGAGCTAAATCTTCACCAGAGAAGGAGGAGGAGCTCCTAAGCAATCTTACTAGCCTCTTGTGAGTCAAATCAGATGGGCAACTTGCATTATCTCTGAGTCTCTACCTGAAGAACAGGGTTGCCACCAGACCTCCCTGTGCCAGGCCTCTGCTGGCTCCGACACTTATCACCACATAGGACTCTGAGCCACAAAACACATAATTCTACTTCGTGTCTTACTGCTACCTACATTTCAGAGTCTGGAAAGAATGTTTCTTATTAAGAGGAATCTGTACTATACACATACCTTAATCTTGCTGATATGAGTTGATTTAAAAAAAAAAAAAAAACTCATAGTGCCTTAGAATTCCAGGGTAGAAGGGGTTGTGAGACATCTATCAGCTGTTCGCAGACTTCTGTGAGCTGAAGAGTCACTGGGCGCTCATTTATACAGATGTAGAAGTAAAAGAAAGAAGCTTTCTTTTCCTTTTTTCTTTCTTTTATTTGAATCAGGTTTTTTAGACACATAAGATGATTTAATAAGAGAAGGAAGACTGCACATTTAAGAATTCCTCAATCAGATTCTAATGAATTACAAATTTGAAAATTCATTCCCTTAGGAACACACAATTTTTAAAATACTCCTCTCTGGGGAGAACTCCAAGCTGAGTCTGGCAGCTTTCTAGGGTTTTGGTTATAGTCCCATGAGCTGTTGAATTGGGATTTGAGTTGTTGAACTCAGGAGGAGAGGAAATTCAGAGTTCCCCCCAATCCAGGAGCCGAGAGACTAAACGTCACAAATGTCCAACTAAAAATGCTTTCCACGGTAGGGGTCAGGAGGAAACAGCAAAAGAGAGAGAGAGTAAGAATCAGCAGCACCTAAGCAGACAATTTCACCGTGTTTGGGAGTCACACAGACCAATTTTCCTAAAACTCCACTCCAGCATAAGAGCGGGCCAAGGCCACAGGCCGGATGAATGGACTTTCAGCCTGGGAAGCCCCGTGGCAATGTCTAACCACCTTTCTCCTCTGTGTCTGAGGAATCCCAGTCCCAGTGCAGAGAGACCTTCACCTACCTGTAATAAACTGCACTTCTGAGAACAGCCAGCCAGCCAACAGGTGGCTTGCCCAGGGACTAAGAGCTACATAAGAAACCCACCACTCACTTCGCAGCTCCTCCACTGCCTTCATCATTGTCTGAAGATGATGACGTAGAAGAACCAGGAAAGTACGCTGAGTCCACATGATTGGGGCTGCCGCTTGGAGCTGGGTTGATCGGGGAGGACCGTTCATACAGTGGAGTATGTTTTCCTTCATGAGGAATGTTACTATAGTTGTTCTGCTCAGTCAGATTCTTTCCGCTTGTTTCCAAAGTGAGGGCCGGCTCAGCGAGGCTGTACGGGTGTGGACCCTGACCCGGAGTGCCTGGGCTGGGCCCCTGCGGAGCCTGAAACAGAGGGCAGAGGGCAGAGGGCACAGGTCACACACGCACAAGCTGCCTGCAAGACCTGGCTCCTGTTAGTACTCCTGGTCTTGGCTAATTCAACAAATACTGGCACTTGCTTCACATATCAATTGAAGAGCTTAAAACATTATTTTACTATTCATTAAGATTTGATGCATATGCAGCTGTCAAGGCCAGCTGCCCCCCAAGGCAGGGCAGACCAGCCATGGAAGGAAAGAAAAGGCCTTACCATGGGCTTGGCTTGCAGAGAGGTCTGTGGAATGTTGAGCATCTGGGGGGGGACATACGGTGGCACTATCCCAGGCATTCCAAATGGATTTGGTCTGGCTGTTTCATCAACATGGAGAGAAAATAAAACAACTGTTGAGCGGAGGACACTTCCCTAAAACACCACAGTGGCTAGCACATGTCCCGTCTGTCCTATGCCTCTCAGGTGCCAACACACCATTGGTTCCACTTCTCAGAAACCTTCAGAAATTCATGTTTAACATTAAAAAAATACTTAGCTTTATGATGACCAATTTTATACACTGGGGCTAGAATTTTAACTTTCAAGAATTTTCAGTTAACTTCTAATAGTATTTTTGCTTTTGTTTCCGAGAATGACTGGTTTGTCTTAGTCTTTAACTGCACAGGTCTTCTTGGCTACCTAGTCTCTCTGCTCACTGTTGACAAAGCCTGGTCCCTTTGATACCGTATGTAGTAGCACTAAGGAATAGAAGAGGGACAGAACACTTCCCCTTCCATTTGTAAAGCAATAGAATTTTTCTACTTAAACTCAAACTAGTTTCTTAGCTACTAACAAGCTTTTAAATATTAAAAAGTGTGGTTTTTGCTCCCTGTATTTTTGGTTTTTCATTGTTAGCAAAACCATGATCAGGTAACACATTTTAACATGTATTACAGGATCAGTAACGTGGGATTCTGTATTCTCTCAGAACATGACTTTATGAACCTACTCTGATGTGCACTAGCATTTGCTCATTATCCTCCAGCTGTCACAGTGAAGCACACGGAAGCCGTGTGAAAAAGCGGCTGCACACACATCAGGACTGGGTTCTGCATCAGCTTTAAGACGTAACACAGAGCAGTCACCCAGCCGGCAGCCTAGACATCTCCACGTCCAGGACCCTCGGTCACCCTGCTGGTCTGAGGAGAGGTAGCCAGGTGCAGTCAGCCACAAAGGCAAAGTCAGTAGCGTGATATGCACCCACACAATTGGTGACAGGGGATGAGTGTGGCCTAATGTCAAAACCACTTAAAAATATCAGAATTAATTATTTACTAATGCAGGAAAACAGGAAGGAGACTCCTCGGGGCTTTGTTCACTTGCTGAACAACTAGGTGTGGGGTGCCTGCGAGGTCACCGTGAGGCTGGGCCTTTGGGCATCATCCATGTGACTCAAGATGCAGAGAAAACACACACTGTGAGAACACACAACAGACCCCATTGGAGCCCTCATGGCTACACAATCTCTTCTTTAGGTTTTCTTTTTTTTTTTAAACAAAAACAAAAAAAACCCAAACCTAAACACATCTGAATGCCAAAGTCCTGTACCAAGAAGAGTAGTTCTTCAACCATGGAATATGAGCAACACCAGGCAAGAAACACACAATCCACCCCTGCCAACTTGCCAAGATAAACACATTTAACTTAACTAAATAAAATAATAAAGTACTCCAAATCCTCCCTCTCATTCTCTGAAAGAAAACTTCCACTGACACCTAACCTGGGGTCCCCTGAGCCAATCCAGTCCTCATAGAGCTAGCAGGGCACACCCTGTCCAGGAGAGCAGGAGCTTGGGTCAGTGCTCACTTCTTCCCACCCACTAGGGCTCACAAGCCTCAGAAGCTACAATCTCTTGGAAGATCCCATCTCCAGGTACCTCAAGCTCAAGTTCAGACATGCCCTAGTCCTGTGACCCTGGCTCACAGAAGAGAAAGCTCAGCCCAGCTTCCACCTCCCACTGAACAGAGACGACTATGGGACAGAGGCTGGGGACAACTACATTGGCACATAGCACATGGGGCTGGCAGCACATGTGCATATGCGTACACGTGCACAGACACACATTCACCATACACTCATACACACACTCACACCATACACACATACATAATGAGACATTCCTGATCAAACTAAGTCTAGAAGATCCCAACCTCCAAGTATAAAATACAAGACCATATAACTGTTAAAGTCCCTTCTCAGGTAATTCTGAATTGTGACCAGACTGGGGCCAAAGAATATTATGAAATCCATTCAAGCTCTAATATTATTATTTAAATCACTGTAAAAAGTCTAGTTTGCAATCTCTTGTAGCTGACCTACCACACTTAACTTCTGAGTAATAAAAACGAAAGGCTGTCAATTATGCAGCATCAGCAAACAAATGAAAATGAGTATTTTAGTTTACTCTATTTGGGGCCATTATATGCTACAAATGTCCTAAAAAGCACACTTTCCTTAAAACCAAAAAACCCTAAACTATATTTTAACTTAAAAGCAACACTTCCCAAGGAAAGAACATTTTCTAAAATCATATTGTAATCACTGACCTCAAATAAACCTTTGAGAATCCACAGAGCTAGTTACTATTCTATCATAACCTAGTCCAACAAGTGAATTAATTTGTCTACATTTCTCTGAAGGCTGCAGAAGTGCCTAATAAGCCAGGGCTCATCTCTGCATACTGCATGACTTCTTGTAAATCAGTTCTCGTTCACAAAGTCTTAAGCAGAGCCATAGTCTGTCTTCCATGTGACAAAGATATCTTTCTCAGAATTGACACTGGCTCAAGGAGTGGATGGAGCTTACTAACCGCCAGTTCCTCTTTCTCCTTTCACGAACACTAGAGAGGCTGGCTTTGGTTAGAAAAAATACACACAGACTAAATACAGAAGACAGGAGGAAAAAAATGTTTAATTATCGTATAAAAAATATTTTCATAATTCAAAAATTACTTTTTAAATATTAAAGACCTTTTTGAAAATAAAGAGAAAAGAAGTATTCATTGCAACCCTTATAGCTGTGCCTAGTTGGCTGTACACCGTAGTAGACAAGACACACCATTTCTGTATCCACTCCCTCAAATTACTTACTATGCAGGTATAATGCTGTCCAGCTTTTCTCTAAATTAAGATAGAATTTAAAAACAAATGGTGTTAACCAAGAAGCTATACTGAGAACTAGTCAGCCCTAACCCAAATTAACAAATATTCATCTACTACTAGGAATATTACCGCAGAGATGTTGCATTAAACAAAACAAATATTAAAGTATTTTTAAAAAAATTCTACAATGCTGATGGGTGCTGATGCATGATTTTCAAGTGTTACACAAAAAATATAGCTCTGAAAATTCAGATTCAAAGACAAATAAATCAATATATTCCCCACCAACCAACTTTAGTTTTCCATGCTTGCAAAAATTTATGAACTACATTAACCACATTGAAATGGTTTACAGTTGACCCTTGAACAATACAGGATTGAACTGTGCTGGTCCACTTATACATAGGGCTTTTTGTCCCCCCTCGCCCCCAAAATACACAGTATCCATGGGTTTCACATCCCCAGATTCAACCAACTTTGGATGGAAAACAGTATTTTCAAATACTGTTGAGAGTATTTGAGATACTGTTGAGGTTGAGAGTCCACAGATGCATTGTTCCATGACATTTTATATAAGGGACTTGAGCATCTGTGGATTTTGGTATCCAGGGGCGTCCTGGAACCAATGCTTGGATACCAAGGAATGACTGCAGTTGAGTTTTGGGGGAGTCAAAAGTTATATGCAGATTCAACAGCATAGGGGGTCAGCGCCCCAACCCCGTGTTGTTCAAGGGTCAACTGTATTTACTCAACGTCAATATTCTATAGAAGTTAAGGCACACATAAAGTTACAGGAAGGAGAACTTCATGTAATTTGTTTCCATCCTTTCCCCAGATGAATAGCTTCTGAAGGCAGGCTGGGATGGACAGCACAGTGGGAATCAACAGGAGACCAGTATGGCCTCTGAAGTCCATTCAGCGGGCCAGGCCAGACTGAAGATCAGACAGGACAGCAGAAGCAGGGAGGCAGGAGGAAAGAGAAGTCATCCCTGGCTTTTAAAGGACAGAATCTTGTTGATTTCCAGTGAGCATCAACTCCCAGCGGCACAGAGCTGGAACAGCTGATAGCTGCCTGGAGCTGCAGTGTCAGTCAGGCCTCACGGGCAGAGCCTTAGGCCACTGGCCAGGAGAGAAGCCCTCACATCAGAAGCCTCAGTACAGGTCTGAGTAAAATAAGATGATAAAGAAGCAGGGACATTCTCGGTGGCACTTGAAAGAATTACAAGCAATGGGGGAAAAAAATGTAGAGAAGTACATTCCAGGTCAATGTAAGTAAGAACTTTCTGAGAACTAGAGTGGGTCAACAACGACAAGGGCTGCTCTGGATGTCTGACTGTGGGCACAGGAATATTCCATGGCTAGGAGTGGGGCCTGGTCCTCATACGAGCAGCCCTGTATCCAAATCTCTTCTGTCCCTGAGTCTGGGTAGTGCATGTGTGGACCTCACAAGATACATATCACTCAAGTCCACCTGAGTCTTGAATAGCAAGAGTTTGGGCAGTGACAGATTCCTCCCAAATTTTATTCAAATCTATTCAATTCCTGGGTTCACTAAATCAGAGTCTGAATTGTAGGTATTTAATAGCGAAGAATAATTGTGCTTACACTGACTGAGTGAAGATCTAGAAAGTAGAAAAGGACATTTACGTCTCATTCAGCCACCAAATGGTTTCATAAGTCTATGATAAAACAGGACAAATCTGTTTCTGTCCATCTGTGGATTTTAGAAAAGCACAACCTAAAAGAACAGTCTAACGGCCTCTATTTGGAAGTCACTGGTAAGTTCAATTGACATTCCTCCTGAGGATGGCTATGAAGTCTCGGGAAGACACACTTTGCAGACTTTTAAAACAGAAAGCAGCTGAAAAAGAGGATGTATTTTCAGTTCTTCCAAATGACTAATTTTCAAGTTTAAAAAAAAACGACCTTTCAAAAAGCCACAAGACTAGATGGCCTATATCACTTCATATCACATCAACTAAAATAAACTCACTAAAAACTGAATGAAAGGTCAGGGGAACAGACTGAGAGAATCTGAAGATCTGCTTAGGGATCGAGGAGAAAGAATAAGAGGACCTTCTATTCAATATAACGTCTGTGCTTCCCTTTGGCAGAATCTATGTTGTCAGATCCTGGGGAATGACATCAATGCCATTTACATTGGCTTTAAAAAGACAAAAATCAAAAAGGATGAACACAGACACATCTCAAAAAAAGCAAATGCAGAATGACAAGAACACAGCATTTAGTTAAAAATCAAAGCACTACTATTTATTCTGTATTATAAAGTAAGAAAATATAAAAGCCTATTTAAGGGAAGACACATGACTTTTAGAAAAGCCTAATGTATTTCTTTAGCCCATTTCCTGTTTGCCCTGAGAATACTTGCCAGAGGCTCTTGTTATTTTCCACAAGATAACTCGCAGATTACAGTCCTAACCTTATCCTCAAAGTTTGCCATCAAAACAGGACTGAAGCAGTTGGGACAGCTCGTTTGAACAGAAAACAGATACTAAATGATCTAAAAAAAAAAAAAAAAGGTTTGCAAAGGGGATGGCTGTAACCAAATTCTGTGAACTTATGGCACTGAAATGGTATGACAAGGAGGTGACAATGTTGTCAACATTCCACAATGATACTGATTGAAGGAGACAAGAGAAATGGAAAGAAAATTAAGTTGCCATGTGTCATTGTGTATTATAACGAGAATATGGGAGCAGTGGACTCAGCTGATCAAGTGTATACTTCTTATACAACTGAGCACAAAAGGCACAAGTTTTGGTATGAGAAATTTTTTTGCCATCTTCTAAA
This sequence comes from Pteropus alecto, assembly GCF_000325575.1. Classification (NCBI taxonomy): domain Eukaryota; kingdom Metazoa; phylum Chordata; class Mammalia; order Chiroptera; family Pteropodidae; genus Pteropus; species Pteropus alecto. The sequence goes on along the minus strand of NW_006429595.1, from coordinate 82,990 downwards.
CATTACAGTGCTGAACTCCTTCATCCTGTTCAAGAAGGACAATCCTGAACAATCAGCCATGTAAACCTTAGAGTGACGCTGACTGAAAGAATGCTGGAAAAGCATCACAAGCCAGGGTAGCAATGTCTTCGAGGTCGTCTGTCCTCTGATGATGTCACACTTCCTCGCCTGTCTACAAGACATTTCCCCAAGAGCACACTACCAACATCAAAGAAACAGAATCCAGCTGGTCACTGCAAAGTTTGCTGCTCACACAACAACAACGATGGCAAGCAGATCTGGAGAGAAATGTGATATTTTTGTGCAGAATGTGATGTTCCGCTCTGTGTTGTTCCATGCTTTAAAATTACCACACAAAAATTATTAAATTCTAATCACCATATGCATTTGTTAAATTAGGATTAGAGACAAGTTCTGTTTAGAAATAACTTCAACAATAGTTTTTATATTTTATTTTCACACTGAAAACCAGTCAGACTTGCTTCGGCCTCGAAGAGTATGTTTACGTAAAATTAAACTAACGCTGGCAGCGAACAACACTTTTTCTCAATGGGAAATGGGTTAAAGAAAGATGTGAAGTGAATGTTAACCATTATTTGTTAAACTTGTTCAGTGGGCACAGAACTGCTCATGATATTATCTTTTATCTTCTTTTGTTACACTTAAAGCTTTTTATAATAAAAAAAAAATTAAGTAGAAACCGTGGAAAGGGTAAGCAAAGCTATAACTAAATATTACATAAATTTTTTAAAAATTACATTTCAAAAACTTATTAGTAAAGTGTAGTAACAGTATAATACTGAATGCCTGGTCACAAAAATTTTTTTAAAAATGCAATAGTGAAAAAACTGAAAATGTTCTAGATGATGACCATGGAACATGGTTAAGTAGATGATAGCACATCCACAGTGTGAGATATTAAACAAGTTTTGAAAACAGAAAGGCAAACCTATGTGAAGTGATGGGGAGCCTCAGAGATATACCACTGAGTGAGAATGGGCAAGTTATTGCACAGTGTACAGGGTTGGTACCACTAGTCACGAAGCCTGGATGTGACCAGCCCTCGGGGCAGGAGGATGAGGTCCTGAGGGCATCGGCTCAGTTTGACTGCCCAGGCAGGAACATCATGGGCAGTTATGTTCTCTCTCACTCCTGCTTGCTTGTACTCCACTCCCCCCGCCCCCACCCCAGCACACACATGTAATCCATCACCCTCTGTTCCGAGCACATCACACTGTGAATTCTGGATGTGTCCCACCATGGTCCTGACAGGGCAACCTGTTTCCTGAGACCCACCAGCCTTACTTATAAGCTGAGGAAGCCCTGCAGGCACCATGTACTTCAGAGACTATCTTCACACTCAGGAGTGATCTCTCCTAACTGTTGCTTCGCATGCTGGGAAAGTATATTGTTGGCAGGTAAGCCATATTTTCAAGAAGACTATTATATTAAGAGGACCTAGAATGCCCAGCAACAGCTGATGAACAATCTGGTGAGTGCCAGCTGTGCAGACCACGTGGCTACAGGAATCCACCTTTTCAGTCACTGAAAAGTTATGCCCTCCAGGAAAGCCAGAGCCCAGATGAGAGCCCATCAACAGTCCCTGGTCTCTCCTTCCCAATGGCTCAGAAGCCCTTCTGAGCCCTAGCCCTGAATCTAGAGGCCCATCACTGCAGTTAGGACGGCAGTTGTTTATGTTCCCTTATACATCGGTCACCAGTGTTTGGCATTTTGTGAACTGGCATCCTCCAACCCAGTCTGCTAAAATGTGGCCAGCCTTAAGGGCCTGTCAGGACGTGGGGCACCCCTGTACTAGAGAGAATCAGAGGCCTTTCTTTGTGGTTGCTGTATATAGTCTGTTCTTTGCCCAGTGGCAATAGCTCCTTTTTCAATATGGTCCTCTTTGAACAATTCTCTTATTTGCTGGGCAGTCTTGCTGCCCTGCAGCCTCCCCTGGTTGCCACCAGACCCCCTACTTCTCAGCTCCAAGGGACCAAGGGCACCATCACCCTCCCCTCTCAGTTTTCATCATCTCTGTAACAGGTTAAGCCTATTTAATCCTCCCTCCCATGTCAAATACTACGCTGTATGAAGTGTTGCAGGTGGGTTTGGAGGACTGGTGCCGGCCGCCTATCCTGCCCTCTTCCATGTCTGTCAGCACAGAAGAAGCTGCAAAGCTAAAGCCTATTTTGGGAGCTGTGAGTACCACAGAAGCCTCCTCTTCACCTCTGCTGATAACTGTTCTTGCCACAATTCCTCTAGCTGCACTGCTCTCTGTGCCTGTGGTTCCACCTTCTCTCCCTGGTCTGAGGCACCCATCTCGGGACTTCTCTATACAATGTGCCCTCCAGGGAAGCCCGCCTACTTCCACAGTTCCAATTAGTCCTCAGAGTGCAAACACAATAAAGACAAGCAAGAGGACCATTAATACAAAATTCAGGGTGCTGGAGGGCAGAGGAATGTGACAGGGAAAGATGGGGAGAGGGTTCTGCTATTAGTAACATTTGTTTCATTTCCTGTTCAAATACATTGTGACAGTTTCAAAATAACTTATATTTTTATAATGAAAAATCCTTCAATGAGCTTTTGTGGTCTCCAAGAGTAAGTCTAAAATCAGACTGCGCCCTGCCAGACAAGCATCACCTGACCACGATTTTCTCTGCTTCCTGTGCTCCAACCACATTCTTCTGTTTCTTCCACACCCTGTCTTCTCACTTCAGGACCTTTGCACACACTGTCACTTTTGCTTATACTTCCTTCTTATTGTCACCTTGCAAAATTCCTACCCTATCTCCAAACCTCACTCTCAAACTTTAATCAAACAGAGACAAACACTGATTTCATCAAACATTAGTTTAATTAGACTGGTCCTCCCTGACCTTCCTGTTCATATTCCTGTAGGATTCCTCCTCTCGGCGTTGTGCATTCCAAGGATTTGGACAAATAAATTTATAAAGACATGTATTTATAGTATCACCAAAAAAAAAAGTTTCACTGCCCTAAAAATCCTGTGCTCCTCCTGTTCATTCTGTTCTCACCTGTAAACCCTAGAAATCCCTGCCTGATTGTCTCTACAGTTTTCCCTTTTCCAGAGTTGAAAGCACACAGTATGCGGCCTTTTCAGACTGGCTCCTTTCACTTAGTAATATGCATTTAAGGTTCTTCCATGTTCTTTCATGGCTTAACAGCTCACTTCTTTTCAGTGCTATATAATATTCTATTATTTGGATGCACCACAGTTTATAAATTCATTTGCCTACTGAAGGACATCTTGGTGTCTTCCAAGTTTGGGCAATTACGAATAATGCTGCTATAAACATTCTTGTGCAGGTTCTTGTGTAGACATATATTTCAACTCCTTTGAATGAATGGTTACTGGATCCTATAGTGAGAGTATGTTTAGTTTTATGCCATTTTACATTCCCACCATCAATGAATGAGAGTTCCTGTTGTTCCATATCCTTGCCAGCATTTGGTAGTGTCAGTGTTTAAGATTTGGGCCCTTCAAATAGGTGTGCTGTGGGAGTTCATCTACTCTTCACTGAGGAAGGCCAGGAAGACACCATATATGCTTTTTTAGACTCCCTGGGCCTTGGTTTCATTTGGGCAGCTTTTTACATATACCAGGACTTTGTGTCTATGAAGTTTACATTCACAAACCTCAGGTAGCTTCTAGCATTTCTGTGTTGCTAAATTTAAATTCTGCCAATGATTCTGAAGCACAGCTATGGTTTGACAACTACTGATTCATTTAGCCAGGGAACCAAATGTTGCTGACAACTCAATTTTGACATATATAAGCATGTGTTTTTATTTAGACTGGGGGTTCTCTGGTGAGATGAGATGGACATTAACTTCTGTAATGGCAAGGATGTCAAAATTATAATCATCTCTAGATCCCCAGTTTCCAACACAGTGTTTCTGACAGAGTAAATTCTTTAAAAACAATATGAATCTCACCTGTCATTTATTTTAAAATTTATCTAAGAATAGATCATTTCTGGGAGTCCACAGTACAAAGATAACATACACTGGAAGACATTCTTTTTTTCCACCCTGAAAAAGACCACACACTATGCAGATCAGGCCTTATAGCATGTGAGTTTCCTTCTGTAAATTCCACAACCACTGAATAACTCTGTAAACATCTGAGGTTTTCTCAGTGCTACAGAGGACCATAGGCTCAGAAGGAAATCACGAAGACCAAGCAGTCATTCCCAAAGTCAATCCACGTGGGCCCAGCCAGGAAGGTTTCTCTTTTGCAAATACAGAATTCTGAAGCCAATTAAGATCCTGGTATAATGGTTCTGGGATAGAACCTAAAATTCCAGCCAGGTTTAGAAAACACTGGTTAGAGTCAGCTCTCCCATTTCTATTCCCAAGTGATACTCTCAAAACTCTACACATATTCCAATTGCTAAAATGTTTAATACAGACATTATGCTCCAATGAACAAGAAAGTTATGCTCCAATACTACCTGCGCAAAATTCTGGATATTTTTCTGTAGAATAATATAACAGACTATGGTTGGAAAATACCACTTATGACCTGCCTACTACTTATAAGAATATTTTTATGGGAACTATATCTTGGGTACTAATTTGGGATGCCAAGAAAGCATTTTCCCAAGTCCATTTTGCTTCTAGACTCTCAATTTCCATTTCAGTCCTCACTCTTCACTTAATTCCACACTGGGACTCTATTAGCATGTACAGGCAAAATCAATGAGCACTCTATCCAGATTATTTTTGCTTCTTTATACTTATAAGGAAAAAAAAGTGATTTTTACATGAATCCATTTCTTTTGGCTCCAACTCATGCATATAAGTTGAAATAAACCTTCCTTTCGAATGTTGCCCCAACCTCTCTCCAATCTCATCCCAAATTCCAGGCCAAACACAAGCCACCTTGAACTCTACACTGCCCCACACTTCATGCCCTTTGTGATTCTGTGCCAGTGCTTCATGAGTCCTCTGCTGTACAATTCTGATTTCTGCAAGAGTCAGAAGCATCAGGAAATGATCTGTAGAGTCTTTATAGGTACTTATCACCTACATTAACTTGCCTGAAAATGTAGCTCTAAACACCCCAAATTCTTTACTAATTATACCACTCTTCTCCATAAAACAGAGGAGTGAAAGTGAAATTGAATTCAAGAGTGTCAACTTCATTTATAAAATATTTACCTCGAAATGTCTTTTGATGATTTAAGAGAAACATAAAAGCACTTTATAGAACATTACACATTTTTAAGCTCAAACTTAAACCTAATTTAAAACTCATCAGCTCAGATCAATGCCAAATGTTAAGGAAAGTGCCTTTCTCTATCCTTTTCCTACTAATTCCCTCCTCTTGAATAAGTGTTCTAGTCCCAACTACACAACAATGATAGTTTAAACCACGACTGTCAAAGGAGAACCAGATATCACTTAGAGATACAGGAAGTGCCAAGTATGTCCTGTGAGCTCCTTTAAGGCTTTCTGACCCTTCATTCAACATTAATTACTCACTGCCTTTTCCAGCCATTATTCCTATAAGAATGACAGTGGCAGTACTTGCTGTGTAACAAGCATTCATTAAAGCATTTTACATATACTTACTCTTCACTTTCATGGAAGTATCCCACTTTAATAAAGCAGGACACCTGTGGCTGGGGGGTAAGGAATCAGGATACCCAGTCTCAGAACCCTGTCTCTCACCTGTCTCAACAGCATCTACTGGATGTCCCCTGTGCCAGGAATAAAACCAAGGTGCTATGATCTGTCTCCGTCACATCTCGCCTCAACTGAAGTAACACATGGTATTGAGTCACCCTTCTTTCAACAACATCTGCCCCACTTTCCAAGAGTAATCCTAAATCACATCCAATTATTTCACTCTCTTAATTCAACAACATTTTGTGGATTAAGTCATTCAGTCAAATACCTGCCCACTCGGGGTACAAGAGAGGTGGCAGGTGAGGTCCTGGCTCCCCCAGACTTGACATTCTTAAGAGTGGGAGATAGGTGTGAGGAAATGTGCAGAGAATTAAAGTGAGGTGACCTGATGGTAGCCCGGTGACTGATACAGCTCAGCCAGTCACAAAAGGCCTCAGAGAAGTGACAGCAAAGCCTGGATCTTGGAAATTGGAATGTCCCAACAGGAAGTCAGGGAGAGAGCTCTAGGCCCAGAGCTGGCACCGAGGCCCAAGGGCAAAAGCCACTGCAGCACACTCCAAGCAGGAACAAAGCCAGGACCTAGAGACCAAGAGGCAAAGGCAGAAGGCAGCAGGAGCCAGATGGCAGGGGAGCAGGGGGAACAACTGGGAGTTTGTTCCAAATGGGATGGGGAATGGCATAGACCAATGGACATTTTTTAAACACTACTCTGAAGCGGGGGAGGGCAGCAGAAGAGCAAGCACCTGTTCCACAGGGATGTCTCTGTGATAACCACAATCACAATGGGAGTGGGGGAGGGGGCAACAGAGGACTTGGCTTGCACCCACTGCCTCCACTCCCCTTGGTCCTGTGGCAGCAGGGGATCCATACTCACTGTCCGTTATCCATCTCACAAGGAAAGCCATCAACAGCCAGCACTTGCCTTTTATCTCTGTGCCCACCATGTACACAGCACATGCTGGCACTGTGCTTGAACAAGTGAATGAATGTAAAGGACAACTATTAGGGACATTTTCAACCCTAGGCTTAATTTTCTGAAACCAGTAAAAAGTCTAACTCCTCTGAGTGCCATTTTCACATATGAAGTGAGCATACTACAACAATAGTTGGCAGCAAAATTTCTCATAGTTTTATTGCTCTGGACTCCAAGAAAGGCATCCTGACTCTGGAAGGAGGCTAGTACTTTTGGTCAGTGCTTTCCAACCTTCCATGAGACAGTCACTATGAAGCAGGCTTCAGGAGAACGGTTTATAATTGTTGTTATTCTTCAATTTCAAATCTTTGAGTTAAATCTGGCCTTTTGCAAAAAAAAAGGCAACAAAAACAGACACACATCCCTGAATTTATGAAGGCATTTGTAGATCTGGAGGGTCTTCTATGTCCTTTGCATATTCTGCAAGAGGACACCTTGGAAACACAGAAATCTCAGCATCACCGCCACCTACAACCTTGGTCCTCATGGCCCTGCTTTTCTCCTCCACTTTCATAAGTCTCTAAAGTTTCCTCTTGATCCTTAATACTTTCCAGGATTACTACTGAGTCTGTCTAGGAGGTTCGGCTACAGTTATTTGTATAACTGCACAAATCTCATCTCAACAGAAACAGCCTACAAAGTTATCAGGTGAATATTTAAATCTCTTTAGATATTGTATGGTCAGCATACATCACAGAGGCCTTGATTTACTTACCTAAGTAGTGTGGTGGGTGAAATGCCACAGGCTTACTAGTCGCTGAATAATATCCAATTGCTCTCTTAAATCGAATAACTTTGTCATCTGTTCTAGACTGAAATAAATGTAGGAAAACCTTTGTAAATTAGCATGCCGCTGGTCATATGTTTCAACATATTTTATAACTCAATACATGAACAATAATCTGTAGCCTTTCAAGCTAGATAAGAGTTTAGAATGACATCAAAATCTTCAAGGAAAATCAATAGAGCAACACGGTTAACACAGAATCTGAAGTGAAAATCAGAGACTTAGGCTCTGGGATGCAGCCCTCAACTTCTCCTGGCCAGGTCCCTGGTGCTGTCAGGAGAGATTTTACTTTCCATGTCCAGCAAGTGGGGCCGTGGTTTTAGAGCCTCAGGGAGCAGAGAAGGAAATCACACAAACTTCACCTCTTTTACTAACTCTGACCTCTTGAATTCCTTACTTTCCATCACCTGAAGGGAAAGATAAGTCAGAGATTCACAGTTCCATTTGACCCCTTCGACACGTCTGTCTTCTTAGTAGAAATCCTATTAAGTTATGATGGAGATTTAAGGAGCAGCAGAGACCTTATCATTTGTCTCTCTCAATCCCTCCTCTGTGCAGGCCAGAGGAGAGGCTAGAGTAATCAGGTGAGATGCTAGCCTAACCCTCCCC
>NW_006429595.1:44300-74696 GCF_000325575.1 Pteropus alecto | reverse complement strand
ATTCTTACATTTCAAATCTTTGAGTTAAATCTGGCCTTTGGCAAAAAAAAAGGCAACAAAAACAGACACACATCCCTGAATTTATGAAGGCATTTGTAGATCTGGAGGGTCTTCTATGTCCTTTGCATATTCTGCAAGAGGACACCTTGGAAACACAGAAATCTCAGCATCACCGCCACCTACAACCTTGGTCCTCATGGCCCTGCTTTTCTCCTCCACTTTCATAAGTCTCTAAAGTTTCCTCTTGATCCTTAATACTTTCCAGGATTACTACTGAGTCTGTCTAGGAGGTTCGGCTACAGTTATTTGTATAACTGCACAAATCTCATCTCAACAGAAACAGCCTACAAAGTTATCAGGTGAATATTTAAATCTCTTTAGATATTGTATGGTCAGCATACATCACAGAGGCCTTGATTTACTTACCTAAGTAGTGTGGTGGGTGAAATGCCACAGGCTTACTAGTCGCTGAATAATATCCAATTGCTCTCTTAAATCGAATAACTTTGTCATCTGTTCTAGACTGAAATAAATGTAGGAAAACCTTTGTAAATTAGCATGCCGCTGGTCATATGTTTCAACATATTTTATAACTCAATACATGAACAATAATCTGTAGCCTTTCAAGCTAGATAAGAGTTTAGAATGACATCAAAATCTTCAAGGAAAATCAATAGAGCAACACGGTTAACACAGAATCTGAAGTGAAAATCAGAGACTTAGGCTCTGGGATGCAGCCCTCAACTTCTCCTGGCCAGGTCCCTGGTGCTGTCAGGAGAGATTTTACTTTCCATGTCCAGCAAGTGGGGCCGTGGTTTTAGAGCCTCAGGGAGCAGAGAAGGAAATCACACAAACTTCACCTCTTTTACTAACTCTGACCTCTTGAATTCCTTACTTTCCATCACCTGAAGGGAAAGATAAGTCAGAGATTCACAGTTCCATTTGACCCCTTCGACACGTCTGTCTTCTTAGTAGAAATCCTATTAAGTTATGATGGAGATTTAAGGAGCAGCAGAGACCTTATCATTTGTCTCTCTCAATCCCTCCTCTGTGCAGGCCAGAGGAGAGGCTAGAGTAATCAGGTGAGATGCTAGCCTAGCCCTCCCCGCCAGCATGAAGACCTGACAGCCAGGCAAGCACTCCTGGACATGGCCAGCCAGCATGTACCTCTCAAGCCCCTTCCAAACCCAGCACACAGCACTGTGCAAACTGCTACCCAGGAGCTTGCATTTCTACCTGAGAATGCTGGAAAACATCTTTAGCTATGGCATCCAAGTCTGAGGTGTCCTGGATGTTGCGGACGTAGTCAGCTACGGCCTTGATCACCACGTCACATGGTGGCAAGACCAGCTGGTGGGCCCGGACCTGAGAAAACAAGCACACGTGTCAACACATTAATTTCAAACACAGGGCTCAGAATTTCCAGGTGGTGTTTCCTTTTAAGGGTCCAGTTATTACCCATCTGTGAGCTCTTGGCCCCAAAATTCTGGTGCTCTGAGGTTTGAATCCTAGGTCTCCCTTTCAGTTGTTGAAAATATAGCCCAGTTAGGTTAAGGAGCATCTGACAGCCTTTCATTACTTCTGAGACCAAGTCTGTGACCTACCCACGATCAGATCCAAGCCTGCGATCCTGCTCCCCGTAAGAGCTGGCACACAGAATGGAGAAGCCTGAGCCCTAGACACTTCCTTTCTTTGAACATTAGCCAGCAAGAGGCTGTGCCAGGCCCAGTTCCACATGCCCGAGTCCACTAAAGAAAGCTAAAGTCAGCTCTGAGGGGGAGGAAACTTGTATCCCTGCCTGATGAGGGACATATCTGGCGAAAGACACATGGGATAAAGTGCAGGAGTATTTTATTGTCCTAGAATAGTTGATAGTAGAAAAAGGTAAGTAAACAGTCTTTTTTTAAAAAAGTTTTGGGCTTTTTAATGAAAACTAAAAAACATATGGGAAAAACAGTCTTAATTTATGATACAATTATAGTTATACCCTTGTTCTTAAAGATGAATCAGGTAATAACTTTGTTTCTAGCAATTAAAAAATAACTGAATGATAGCGCAATGAATGACATCTTTATTTCCTATTTAGTCATGAAGATCATACAAATAAAAAAGTGGGCAAAAAGATCTAAAGGGCTTGTGCCTCCAGAGCTTTGCACTGCTGCTCACTACCTGTGTGAATGTGGTATGTTCCAAGGCAGTCAGCTGACTTCAGGCCAAGCCTGTTACCCTCAATTATTTAGATGGGCTCCATGTCATCGCAGGGTCCTCCAATGTGAAAAGGAGGCAAAAAGCTGGTGTCAGAGACAAAATGTAACGACTCCACCAGCCATTGCTGGCTTTCACAGTAGAGGGAAGGCCATGAGCCAGGGCATGTGGCAACCTCTAGAAACTAAAAAAGGTAGGAAACACTCTCCCTGAGCCTCTAGAAGGACTGTGGTCTTATTGACACATTGATTTCAGCTGTGAGACCCATTTTGGACTTGTGACCTCTAGAACTGCAAGATAATTAATTTCTGTTGTTCTGAGACACCGAATAAAAAAATATAGAAAAAAAAAGAAGAAAATTAGAAAAACTCACCCTAAGCAAATGGAATGGAAGAAACCTTTGGAGAAATAGATATTTACACTTCTAAGTTATTATCATGCAAATTTTCAGATGCACAAGAGTATATTCAATTTCCTTTAAAAAAAAATAGTTTTTTCTTGAAACAATGTTTCCTGTGTCTGAGCAGCTGCTCCCCTCTCCTAGGAAGGTAAATCCCACATGATGAACTGCCGAGGACCACTGCAAGGTCTGTGGATGTGGATCATAAGCACATTCCTAGAAATCTAATTCCCCCATGTAAAAATGAAAAATCTGACACACACCTGCTCCTCAGTGAGGAAGAGCCTGGAACAGAGTGTTCCAGCCAGTCTGAGAGACATGGAAGTTCTGTCTACTCCCCACCTTCGGAGTGTTTACCATTCTCATGGCAGGGCAGGTAGAGGGCCAGCTGGTGGTAGCCCCAGGAATAGGGAGTCAGGACAGAAACCATGAGTGTCCTACACTTGGCTTGGAATACGGCATTTTCACCTCAGTGAGCACATGATAGGAGGATAGGCACAGGGACAGCAGTGCCTGAGGCTCTCTAACTACAGTTGGGGGCTTGTTAGCCACACGTTGTAGCATTCTAAAAGCCTAGGATCACCTATTTACGTAGTACATGATGCTAGAAAGGCTGGTCATTTTATAATGATTTTACACACAGAACAAATAAATGACAATTGACATGGTAAGAACAGAACTTTCTAGATATAAAAAGGCCAAAATAAGAAAAGGGCTTTCCCCCAATGGTGGGGAGCTAGTGGGGTGATACAAGCTGCCTCTCCTAGGGGTGTGCACCCTGACATCAGGACACCACAAAAGACTAGGCAGCTGCCTACTGTCCCACCTACCTCAAGTGAAAATGACAGTTTGTTGCTTTTGTTCCTGTGAATACCCTTCACTACCTTCACTACTCGCCCCCACAACACTGTGGCTAAAATATTCTTGAAGTGAACAATCCTACAATTAAAGAGCACCTAAATTCTTCCGAGTGGCTAATTAAGACCACCATAAACTTGCATCCTTTATAACTTCCCCATGGCCTGGACTTCTTCATACCTACCCACCCCTCATCCTCCCTGCTTCATTCCTAATGTAGCCTTCAAAATCTAACTCAGACTGAACTCCTGTCTTCCTCATCCTCAGGGCAAAATCTGGTGGTAGTGACATGGAGGCCCTGCCCCAGCCCATCTCAGGAAAGCCAGAGTGACAGCATGCAGCATCACAGGGCACACATGGAGGGCCTCGCTAGACATGAGAGGCTTTAACTTAGGAAGAATGAGCACATGAAATAATTCCTAAAACTTAGATGGTACTAAATTTTACCAAAAGATTTACCATAGAATTCCATTTAGTAGTTAAAGACTCCTGGTATATTTAAGTATGGATATGTTTACAAACATCCAATTTATTAAACTTTTGACACTTTTAATAACTTTTAATTTGTACTTTCTCTTAAAGCCTTGCCATGGGGTGTATATTGGGGACTTCACACATTCCTATTAGAAACTGAATGGCAACAGAACCAATTAAATGGGGAAAGAAAAAAAACCCTAAAAATCCTGGCCACTTTAAATATGACTCCTTGTATCTTTACACACATCCTACATTCATGAAAGTATTTATGTACATTCTTTAAACTGGAAAAAAGAAAAAAAAAAAACGCATTGAGACTTGTTGACCCACAAAAAGTGCCACCACCTTTATGTTGCTTCCCAAAGATACTCCAGAATAGCATCTGGCTCATCCCATTGTAGCAGAAGCTACACAGGAGAGTTAGAGTAACCTGTCCTTGTCTATTCATAAAAACAAAATTAACACTCAAACCAAATAAACGAAGTATTTGCTGCTTCAAGATGGGCTTCAAAATATTTTAATGAGAGTCCCATTTCTTCTCTTTTCTTTTCTTTGAGAAGTTTTGTTTTTATTTTATCTCAAAAGTTTAAAGTTAGGAAAAACCAACAGTCAAATAAATTGCAACATATCTAAATTAGAGTTGGAAACATATATATTTTCTATCTCCAAGGATAGAAAGTAAATTCTGTTTAATTAAAAAGCAAATATTTACGATCAACTGCCTTTTTATGTCTTTTTATGTCGTTTTGTAGCAATTTCAGTAATTGTTAGTTACTTGCTTTACAAGTAAAGAAACAAAAATTTGGAGCTGGAAAAGATCTCCAAGACATTGTGTAAACTTATCCATTTGCTTCCAGGAAGAATAATTAAATAATAAATAGATACTGTTTGTGTAGAAATTGATGCTAACTGCCTCCACACAAAATATCCCCTCATGTGAAATATTTCCCCTAATTTTTATCTTTCTCTCAATTTCCTATTTCCTACTGAAAAATGTACAGTGCTAACCCCTACAGGCTGCGGACAGGAGAGAATGATGTGGAAGGTACTCAGTGAGGGCAGGTCTACCCAGGATTTGGCCCATGCTGCTTGTCCTTCCACCTCTATCGGCCTTGCCACTGTCAAATCAGGATCCCTAAGCCAGCAAGCGCCCCCCTTTGCCACTGATGACAATCCCCTGTTCTGTTTGCCACTCCTCACAGCTTCTACTTTGTATTTAATTATAAACCCCTGAGGAGTCCCAAGGCTGGATTGGGGCTCAAGTCCAGGGCGCATCTGCCTACAGCACCTGGCTGACCACTCTCCCAGGCCTGCTCAGACAACCGCCACATTTCTGCCCCAGCCAAGCAGTGTGGGCCTCAGATGTCTCCAAGCAGAGGGACACAAGTGCTAATCACCTGAACAAGAGGAAGGTATGGCCATGTATCCACAGCTCCAGTGCTGGGTAGAAATAACCCCAAGTGGTATGAGCACAGGGTAGACCCACATTGCAGGAACTCAAAAGAGTCTTCAGAAGCCCCACCACACAGACTCTCAAAGAGATATCCACAGGCAGTCTGCACTGCAGCCAGTGCCAGCTACCAGAGGCAGAGAGAACCTCTGATTCTTTAGAGTCCCTATGCATTATTTCAGCAACTCAAGGAGTACTGTGCAGGACCTAAGAAACATCTACATTATAAGAAAGTGTTAAACTCAAAGATAATCTCTTTCACATTCCTAAAAGCAAAATAATGAAGGGTCCCTGAAAAAAGCAAACAATTTTTACTATTTTCTAGGATTTTACTGCTTATAATCTTGTCTCATCTTGGTTATACTTTAAAAAACAAATATTTTTCTATGGCCGTGAATTCATTTAAATAGCACAAAGTAGTTACCATATTATATTATATTTAAACTCAAATTACCCACCATTCCACAGTGGCAAAGGATTCAATTAAAATCCAAGATTCTCTTTCAGGTGATATGTTGATTAAAACTCTCCTAAGCTTTAAAAAATGTGCCACTAGAAAGGAGAATCTGAAAGGGTCTTAACTTTCACATGATGGAAATGAAATGTTTCTAATAAAATGGCAGGTGTCCCATCAGAGGCGAGAAGATCACTTCCTCGGTAGATGCCCAGGGTCTGCATGCATACAGCATGTGCTGGCTCACAGAAGGAAATGCATTCAACAGATGTGGTGGTTTATTATAGACTTGGGAGAAATCCAGACATTGCATTTTTGTTGTATAATGCATGGACATACTATAGACAAGAAGACCTGTGATTTTGTTTTAACTAGCCATTTATTTCAAGAGGTCAAACCAATGTACTATGTATGTATGGTCCATTATTTTATAGACCCTGTTCCAGTTCCAAGTGGTTTCAAAACCCCATTCGGAACGTTTTTGTTTAAGACAAAGAAGCATTTTCCAAATCTACAGGTGCTGAAAAAAACTTTTCCTCTCTTTTAAAGATATTCTTGTTCAAAATTTTTTTCACTTCTTTACCCCTTTAAAACCTTACATTAGTGCACTAACAGGAGCCTGAACCTATCCTCACTGTTCTATGCCTGTCACTCTGTGAACATCTGTGTTGCATCTTTAGGAAAAGAATGTCGGTATCAGGTTTGCCACATGATTTAGATGAATAACAGTTTCTTAATACAAAAGTTAGCCACCACCCCACACACACCCAAGAAACTAAAAGCCAATTAAACTCTGTCGTAGATGTGTGTGCATATATAATATAATGTCAGGCTAAACAGTGCTCGTAGCCTGAGAAAAGCTATAAAGTATTACTTATTTCTCAAATAATCCTCATCCTATGTATTTTCCCTCATACAGAGTATATGATTTGTGGCCACTAAAATCTTTTTCTTTATACTGGCAGAAATTTGAAATCTTCGGATGTTCAGGAAACTCAAAGCCACAAATGAAGCCCCTGAAACAGCAAACTGCATCCTTGCTCACTAGACTGTGTGTGAGGGGTGAAGTCTGTGTAGAGGGTAACTTCACAGGTCGCGACAATTCATTACGGATCATTTTTTGCCAACAGTAAGTGACGTAAACATCTGATTTTAGTAAAAATATTTATGAAGTACATTTTTAAATGCTGTCTAGACTGATGCTGGAGTAGAGAAGATGGGTGCATTTAGGTGGATTATGTTTTATTTTACAGCATATTAATTCATAGTAGACAATAATTTGTGACTTAAAATATTTTCTTTAAAAAGATCTTTAAAAATTTAACAATGTTAGAAATCCAAATACTTGAAAGAATGAAGCAAAGTTAAAAATAAACATGCAAAATGTAAAAACAGATTCATGTTTGCTTTGTTTGAATAGTACTGTAGTTATAAAACAATTCTCTTGCTGCCAATTATGACCTCCTAAGTATGTCGAAGTTCTCTGGTATTTTATTTTGCTTTATAGTGTGCTGTCAGGGATTAAGTAATAGTATCTACATTTTCAAAAAGTTTTATAAGCAGTATTTATATATTATAAAAAATTGCTATCACTTTGATTAGTCTGAACTAAATTCTGACTAAGAAAACAAGAACAAAAAAACCCTTGATGATCTCTCCCAACTGCATCCAAACTTCATATAAATGTTATCCGTACATCATGTACATTTCCACAAGTGCTAAGGTTGTTTAATTTCTTATCATCTAAAGACTAACTACTCAATACGAAGTTATAGGACGACAATAAGGACAGTACAGAATCCCAAAGCATGAATACTACAGTCACTCTCAGTCTTCTGCATGTTTATATGCAGTACATCTGGTTTGATCTCTAAAGTCCACTTGGTCACTCAATCCCTATGGAGTTTGTGTGCTAATGAAATGCCATGCAAAATGATTTGAGATTACTGGTGCTGCTACTCCCAAGCTATCTTTTGGCAGCCCATTTAAACGCAAATGAATACAAACATGAGTTTCACATAATGTCACGGCTGAAGGAGAAGAACCTGATCCACTTCACTGTCACTCAGAAACAGCAAAGTTTGATGATTATAAATACTCTGAAACTTAGCAACTTCAGATAAGGAAATAAGAAACCTGATTTGGTCAACATTCGCTCCTGTGCTAAAAAACAAGAATGTGCAGCAGCTCCCTGGCATCTTACTTCAGGAAGCTCACATTCTTGTTGTCAAAAAGCCAAGGAAAGAAAGAGGCTTCCACATCATCCCCAGTGGCAGTGGTTCTCAGGTCAGTCTCAAAGTCAGACCAAACCAAGCTGTGCAAAGAGCTCTTCCAGCTCTAAAACCACGCCCCAAGGCTTGGTGTTTTCTACTAAGAAGTTAAGAGTGAGGAAAACCTTTAAACACCACAGCTGTTAGGTAACCACCGACGGCTATACCCTTGAGACTCTTAAGTTATGAATGATACCAATATTACATACATTCACCTAAATAAAGCTATGAAAAGACTGCTAAAATGGAATTAAGCACAAATAGTGCTAAATGCAATCATAGCTCTGCAGGTAGAAACCGCTATGCACATACACTGAAGTATTTCACAGAAAATTTAAAGTATTTAACATAATAAAACTGAGCAAAGAGAAGTTCTCATCACATTTTCTGAGCAAGGAGCACCAGCAGACCCTGATGGAAAGGTGGGTGAGCTTGGGCTCCCTCCTGTAGGGGTATCTGCATCCAGCTAGGGCTGCAGTGTCCTGTGGTTGTGTTCCTCTCCTGAGGGAATATTCTATTATTTTTGAGTGTTATGTGCCAGACACTGCCCTCGGCATGCATCGCTTCATTTAATCCTCACGAAGTCACCAGGAGGTGCACTCTGAGTGTTCTCATTTGACAGAGGAACTAGTTACTAAGGCACTCATAGGAGACAATCACGTGAGTAGCTGGGCCATAATCTAAACCTACAGACTGCACACTTGGCCACTGCACTCTTATCTTCTAAATTATGCATCTTTTAGTGTTGAAATGTCCTTTTCTAGGAAATAATGGTAGATGGTGAGTTTATTTTTCTTCTAATATTCTTATTTAGAACAATTAAAAGTTGGCAACAGGACAGTAGTCCTCCCGACTTAAAAAACAAAACAAAACAAAACAAAAAACAGATCCACGAAACCCAAACCCCTACTGTCTAAGAAGGAAGTCTGAAAAAGACTGTCAATGGGTATGAAGTCAGGCCTGAATGTCAGAAATACGGAAAATGAGCATAAGAGCAGAAAACCATACACAGCCTCTGGGACAACACTGGTGTGGTTGGGAAGGAGAGGATGAGCAAATCAGGGAAGGTGAGAGTAACTGCAGGGAGAGAAAGAATCCAAGATAATCCCCAAATTCTAAAACCTTGGATGATTGCAGGCACAATGGTACCACTAGCTGAGAAACAAAGCACAGAAGGATAAATTCATTTAGAAATGACCTTTCTAAATTAGAAATGGCAAATCTGGGGCACAGGTGGAACGCCCACGTAGAAAAGCTTGGTGAACAGTGGAATGCACCCTGCAGTTGAGGAAAGGGGTTTCGCTGGGAGAAGTATACTGGAAACACAGACGTGGTAGTTGAGATGTGCCAGAAAGAAAACACAAGCGCTGCAGCAAGGTACTGGTGGACCCTGTGATACACACACAACCAGAAGCAGCCAGCTCACATGGGAGTTAAGGAAGGAATGAGGCACATGATGGACAGAGAACAGTGCTAGGGTGTGGGAAGCAAGGCAGAGAGAGAAGAGCAGGACAGCTGACAGTCCCAAGTGCCCCGGGAGGCTGAAAGCCATTCTTCAAACCTGTTAACCGAGTCATCAGCAGCATTGGACAAAGGCTCACTGGAGTGGCCCAAATTCAGTGCAGGGGTTAAGCTGTTGGAGACATTACAGGAGACCACCCTCAGTGGAAAAGACAGGACTGAATTTACAAATTGAAGACCAACTGCAGAGAAAAGGGGGCTGGCCACACAGGAGAAAAGGGGCTGCCATGATGAAGAGCACAGGGGGTCCCTGAGTGCGTTCCAGAATGGCTCCAGAATGTCAGGATAGGCTAGTCTCTGGCTGGAAAAATGGGTATGGATGAAGAAGAATGCAGACAGGGAACAAGAAGCTGAAGAAGGTCTCACTATCCTCGGATAAAAGATCTGTGCCAGAAAGCAGTGTGCAACTGAAGAGAGACCTGAAGAGAATAACAACTTTAAGACAGATGAAAAGGGGAGTAAAGAGATTAACTGCTGACACTGATAGCCTGGTTCAAGTCTGAGATCATAATTTTATAAATCATTGTTATTGAGATATTTTACATGCAAGAAAATCCATCAATTTTAAGCACACAATTCATCGAGTTCTGACAAAGGCATACATTAGTGTGACCACCACCACAATCATGAAATATTATGTTCCCATCATCCCAAGTAGTTCCTTGTGCTCCTTCCATTCCCAGCCCCAGGGAACCACTAATCTGCTATCACTAAAGTTCTGCCTTTTCCAGGGTTTTACTTAAAAGCATTTCTAGATATTTCCTTTCTGTTTGACTTTTCACTTAAGATAATGCTTTTGAAATTCATACATAGTGCAAGACAAGCAGGTAGTTCCTATCACCGCTATCGGCATTTCACAGTATGACTGTCTGACAGTTTATTCATCCACTCATCAGCTGACAGACATATGGCTTCGTTTATTTGAGGCTACAATTAATAAAGCTACTAGGACACTCAGGTTCAAGTCTTGTGTGAACAGATGATTTCATTTCTCATGAGTAAATGCCCGGGAATAGGCCTGCTGGATTATATGGTTGGTGTACACTGAATTTTGTTAAGAACTGCCAGACTCTTTTCAAAGTGACCATTCTACTTACCACCAGCACAATCTGAGAGCTGCGAGTATTGATACCTCCCAACACGGGGCATCATCAGTCTCATCATTTGGCCCATTCTAGTGGTCACAGTGCATCTGTGGCTTTAACTTGCATTCTCTAATGACACAGAAATTTCTCTCAGTATGCTTATTGAACATTCTGCAAAACGTCTGTTCGAAACCTTCCCTCATCTGTTTTTGTTGGGTTATATCTTCTTAATGTGCTGTCCTTTACACATTCTGGATACAAGTCCCCAACCACAGATACATTCTGCAAACGGCTCCTCTCACTCTGTTGCTTGCTTTCCATTCTCTTAACGAGAAATCTTTGCCTAACTCAAGTCAAAAAGATGTTCTCTTTAATTTTCTTTCAGAGTTAATTTTTATATTCTTATTTTTACATTTAGATATGCAATTATTGTAAAAACTATCCTTTCCCCATTTAGTTACCCTGGGATTTCTGGCAAAAATAACTGACCACGTATGTGTCGATTTATTTCTGGACTCAATTTGACTTCACTGAGCTTACATGAGTACTCTTATGTCAGTACCACATTGAGTTGATTATTATAGTTTAAAATGAGTCTTGAAATTAGGTAACATTAAGTCCTAAAACTCTGTTCTTCCTTTTCAACATTTTTGTTGCTATTCTAGGTCCTTGCAATTTGTGGGAATTTTAAAGTCAGTTTTTCAATTTCTACCAAAAAAAAAGCTTGCTGGGATTTTGATTAAGATGTAGTAAAGATGCAGTAAATCTATATAACAAATAGATGTAACAAATTCATATGGTCTTTTGATTCATGAACACAGTACCCCTCTACATTTATTAAGCTCCATCTTTAACTTAGACCATAAATTTGCAATGGCGTCCATCAGTTCAGCTGTTTGCTGCAGACATGTTTACTATAGCACCTATCTAGGGTGGAGGGGTTTGTTGGGCAGATAAGAAGGAAGAAGGAACAAGGAACAAGAAAGAGTAATACTGGTACAACCAGTTCAAGGTGACCTACCAGGAGGTCCAGGCTGGCTAGAGAAGGAGAAACTGTGAGAAAGTGGGCAAAGGGCTCTGCAGAGGGCCAAAAACCAAAGTGTCAGCTCGTGAGACTATTAAAGGTAGAAGGCAACAGTAGCAGAGGGGAGAAGAGATAATAAAGGTTAAGACAGGAAACAAAGCTTTTCTGGGAGAAGACCCAGTACATGACTCTGGGCCTAGAAGTCCATAGTACAGTAGAGGGCAGACCACTGAAGTTAAGAGAGACAAAGAACATGTCGTCTGCGGGCAAGCTCCAGCATACTGAATTTACAGAGGATTCTGGAAGGCAATGGGGAAAGACTGATAAGGTCACCAAAGCTTTAAAAGTGACTGAGTGGAGTGACTAGGAGCAGTAAAAGGCGATCCATTTAAATGGCCTAAGTCTTGAAAGAGTTATCAAAAGGATCCCCTCAAGAGAGTAGAGACAACCGCAGAAGTAGAGAAAGTATGTGCAAATCATGTATACATAGATTCATGATATATTTAAAAAAAAACTTTTACAACTCAGTAATAAAAAGACAACCCGACTTAAAAATAGACAAGGGATCTGAATAGACACTTATCCAATGAAGACATATAAATGGCCAGTGAGCGAAAGGAAAGAGGCTCAACATCACCAGTCATCAGAGACATGCAAACCAAACCATAGCACACCACCAGAATGGCTAAACACAAAACAACAGACAATAACAAGTGCTGGTGAGAAATCAGAGTCCTTACACAGTGCTGGGAGGAATTGTAAACTGTGTAACCGCTGTGGAAAACAATCTGGTAGTTCCTCAAAAAGTTAAGCACAGAGTTACTACTTAATCAGCAATTCCAGTCCTAAGTATATACCTGCAAGAAATGAAAACATGGTCCACACAAAGATTTGCACACAAATATTCGCAGTAGCCAAAAGGTGGAAACAACCTGAATGTCCAATCACTTGATGGATTAACTGTGGTAGGTATATCTATACGGTGGAATATTATTTGGCCATAAAAAGGAATGAAGTGCTAATACATGTTACAACATGGATGAACCTTGAAAGCATGCTCACTAAAGAAGCCAAACACAAGAGATCACATAATTCTACTTATATAAAATGTCCAGAAGAGGCAGAGAGAGAAATTAGATTAGTGACTGCCAAAGAGCATGGGAGGGAAAAAAGTGGGGAGTGATTGCCAACGGGCACAGGGTTTCTTTCTGGGGTGATGAAATATTCTATAATTAGATAGTGATGACGGCTGCATAGCTCTGTGAAACTAAAAACACTAAATTGTATACTTTAAAGGGGTAGATTTTATGGTACGTGAATTATATCTCAATAAAGCTGTTACTAAAAAAAAGAAAAGAAAAAAGAGCTTTCTAACCAAGAATGGTAGTTTTAGAAGTAATTGGCTGGCAAGTCTCAACTCTGTCACATGTCCTTCTGGTCTCAGATTTGTATGGTCTCAAGAAGTGATGTCTCTGGGCGAGCTGCCTCAGAGTGTTTGGTGTACAGAGCCCACTGACTGGCAAGTCTTGGGCAAGGCATGAGGTCGAAAAAACGCCACGAGACCCACATTTTCAATAGGAGCGATCTCTTCCTGTCATTAGTGATGAAAAAGGAATAGTTACAGACAGTGTGGAGGTTCTGGACCCACGGCGAGAGAATATACTGGAAAATGTGCACTTATTTTTAAAACTAAGAATATGCTGCTTATTTATCATAAAACTAGAAGATTCCAAGTCATGGGAAGACACACAGAGAGCAGAAGTGCCATTAGTAAGCTTCCCTTTGTTTCCTTGATCTCCACCAAGGCATCGGAAGTCGGGCACTAATAAACACTGTATTTTTCAGTATCCCCTTGCTGACCTCGGTTTTGCTCTTTCTGAACAGCCATGCATTCCAGCTCACTCAGGAAGAATTCTGCTGGCAGGCCCAATCTCTCGTGGGAGGAGCTGAGCTGAAATCGATCCTGTAATAATTAGGAAGCACAATTCCCTCCCAAGACACTGCCCCTTTCCTAGCAATGTGACATGGGAACCCTCCCACCCCCAACCTGTAAAACAGAGAGAAAAGCTATTCTTGAGTCCCAAGCATTCCAGCAGATTCCTTGGAATTTCAAACTTTCCACCTTCACTTGAGAACCAACTGAGAACAAGGAAGGAAGCACTGATGGAAAGACATAAACAAGTAAAAATCTTGCAAGTTCTATTTTGTTTTCCATTTAAGGATTCCACATATAAATTTAAAATGAGCAAAGAATGAAACTTCTTACTAAAAACAGGTTTCCATGACCTAAAAACTGAGAGTCCAGTATAGTGAATCTGTGCACTAAAGTTCCACAGAGACCATTAAGAATGTGCAGCTAATGTGCATGATGATGGTGACATTTTAATGATAAATAGGATGTACATTTTAAAAAAACATTGGAGAATCAAATAGCAAGCTGTTAAAAGTGGTTATCTTCCAGGATTGGTATTCTAAGTAGCTCTCATATCCATATTGTTAATGCTTGATTTCTCTCAACCTTCCAGGCCCCTAACATTATTTTCTCTAGAGCACAAAACATCCTCGGATTTGAAAGTGCTGCTTAGCTCTTATAAAAGTATAGGATGACTTCTTGAGAAGGGAGTATATTGAGTTAATGTCAATTAACACTAATGTGGAAGCAGGAATTCCTTATTTGAAAGGTCCACAGTGACCAAACCGCCACCTCCTACAATGCTTTAAAAGATAGAACAGAATAAATGAAGCCCATCTTTCTATTTATGTATAATTTATATCCAACTTACTTTCAAAAAGAATTCCAGAGAGGATCTGATGGCCTACCTCACCCTAGTAAGGTTGCACAGTATGTCAGATATGCCACAGAACCTCAAAGTACCTGAAATTATGCTGCTCTTCTCTCTAGAAGCTGGCTCCAAATATGATGTGAAACCCAGTCAGGGCCCAAGCACAGTGGGTATGAGGACCATGGACTGGCTAGATGATGGGTAGCAGGTACAGCTGCCACCCACATACCTCATCAGGAAAGCTGAGAGGGAGAACCTCCTCCGAGCCAGCGCTTCATCCCAAGGCTGATCACGAGCCCTGCCATGTGCCCCAACCTTATCCTTATAGCCATTCTACGTTCCTGGGGACCCTGACATACTACTCTCCCAGAACCAGCCTGGGTTCTTCTTCCCCCAGGTCGAAGGTTACACTGTCCATAAAAGACACCTGTAAAAAAGACTACTCAGTGACTTTTGGTGGCAGACAGTAATATATTAAAAAATATAAGGTTAGGGATATTTGGGGTAAAAATTTACATAAATTTAAAACAAAGTATTCCTGGTGTGCCCTGATAGATTGCTCTGGTATCCAGATGCCTGAGAGAAAGATAATGCCAGTAAACAGTGGTGACTAAACACTCAGTGGATCGGACAGTAGAGTTGTAAACACTACAGAATATTTAAATCATAAAGAGAGATGTGCAAAGGCTGAGATTCGGATGAAGCTCTGAGAAGAAGCAGAAGCAAGGGAGCTTTGGAAGAAGCATGTTAATTGGCCAAACAGTGGGATAGGCCTAGACTGGACTGATGGGCTGGGCTGGGCTGGGCTGGGGAGTCTCCTCTACCTACTCATCACAATTGGGCAGTGGTGTCGGGAGAGCAATACAGAGACAGAATAAGTGTACAGGAGAATGACCCTGGCAGGAGGTCTGGGGAGGAGAAAAGCCTACATAAAACTTGCAAGGTAGTTTGTCCAATACAAAGGAGATGGCAGAGAGGACTCCATGGTAGGATGCTCCGAACTGATTAGATGAGTTCGTACAACACCAACCCTTTGTGAAAAAATAATCTAGTAAATATGACTTTGGCAAAATGCTACAAATATAGTAGGATAAAAAGAACAGATTAAAGAAGATTTGAACTTGGGGATGCAAAAACAGATATCCTTAAAAGCTATATATACAACATACTGTGTTAAAAAGGACTAATACAAAGCATGAGAAAGTTCCATAAGCAGCAACTAACCAAATTTTCAAAAGATGTAGTTTCATAACCAGGAAAAAGGAGAGACTAAAGAGCACATCGGATGCAGACAATACAGCAGTAATGTTCATGGAGAAAAAAATCATCACATTAAATTTCTCATCATCTATGTTAAGATGACTAAAATGATGTTCCTCACAGAAGATGTATATAAAAGGTCAAAACATAAAAGTTTTATAATTTTTAAATTCAAAGCCAGATATGCTTGCATTTTATAATATGACTAAAAACCCTACAACTTATCAAGTCACTGAAAAATTATTTTGGATTGCTTCTCTATTACACCATAAAAACACCCAGCTAACATTTAACATACACATGATGGTAATGCATAAAACTTGATTGGATCCTTATTTTTTAAAAAACAAATAATGCTATAAATGACTTTTAGGGAATAACTGGAATAATTCGAATATGAACTTAAAAAATTAAATGACATTAGGGAATTATTGCTAATTAGGTTGATGTGATAATAGTAATAGGAATAAGAAATTATCCTTATTTTTAGGTGGTGGTGATATAAAAAGTTTTCATAGGTGAAGTATCTGAATAACACCTCCAAAAGTTGAATTAAAAAACAAACCCTTCACAGCAAAATGTACTGGATATATTGATAGACATTTTCTATTTTAACCTTTTACATGTTAAATATTTTTCTTGCCAAAAAAATTAGGGAAAACACAGGACAATGATGTTGATGACCTGACAACAGATTTAGTTTTCCAAAAATTCTTCAAACAGCTCTTCACTTCTAATTTCTGACACATGAAGCAAAGCCAGCTCAGTTTAGATTATGCATATGGTCTGGGATCCTGAGAGCCTCTCACCCCACTATACAAAACTACAAAAACCTTGTAAGAAACAAGTCTTTGTTTTGTCTCAACTTAGAAAAGCATACAGCTTAACAAACCTAATGAGCAAAATACCTTTAAGGCCACCTGATTTCAGACTGTACTTTTCCCAATCTGTTAAATGCTAATGGATCACCAAGAATTTAGAAGTAAGATTACAAATGTGTAGCACTTCATAAATGAAAACAGCAAACAAAAAGCTTTTCTCCTTAAAGGACAAAAAAGCAAAAGAAAACAAGTCATTTCTAATAAAAAGAGAAAGACTGACTTTTGAACAGCAGTGAAAACCCCCATACCAAGAAATATTGGAATAAAAATGAAAATATTATGACATAGTAGTAAGAGGTGGGACAGAAAGGAGGTTCTCGGGTGGTAAAGAACAAGATGAGAGTCAGGAAAGACATTCCACTTGCACTTTCAGCTCTCATTTAAAAAGCAAAAACTCCAGTATGAAATTAACCACCAATTAAAACAGTTTAAAGATGGAAGGTAATTCTGAGAGAACTCAGACTTTTACAGGAAAAAGTGCCTTTGGAAACCATTCCGTGCAACCTCCCCTTCACTACAAGGAATTAAGGGCCAGGCTGCCAAGCCAGTCTACATCCCAACTTCCCAATTCCCCGCCTAAGAAACTGCAACTGTGATCCTAACACTAACAGTAGAGAGAAGGCCACAGCCAATTTACCCACCAAAGAGAACTGGGAAAAATCACAAGAAACCACCCACATGTACAACTCCAAGCTTCCTAGTTGCTCATATCAATTCTACAATTGTGCTCACGTCAAAGCATAAACCTTCCCACTTTAGAAGATCAATTGAAGTGTGTCTTCTCAGGTGTTCATTACTTTCACAAACAGAAAGGGAAGAAAGATAAGAAAATAAACATTAAGTGTTAATAAGACAGTACAAGTGGACCATTACTCTAATGAACTCCATCATTTGAAAAGCATTAAAGCCTCAGACTTTTATAATTTTAGAAAATTCTTAAGACAGTTATAAAATTTATCAAAATATGCTAAAACATTGATCTAAGTAACAAATGACTATATTACCTGTTAAGAGATTAATATTTATAAGTAAGAAGACTAATATATAAAAACTTTAGCTGTAAAAATTTCCATCTATCTGGGTAACCAGCATGAAAAATTTCGCTAAGGGAATTTTTAAGGACGTTTATAATTTTCATAAAATATAGGTGTGGGAAACAAGATAAGGCAGGTTGCTTTTTAAGGCAGTACAGATCCTGAAATTAGGGAAAAGCAAGACATTGCTAACTTTGTGGCACAGTTCCTTCTACAATACAGGAACATTATTTATATTCATTAAAGTAGTAGCAAAATCAATAGGTAATGACTACGATTTTGGAAATAAAATGAATTTGTACCTTAAGTGAGGCTAGCGGGTGTTCTGGACCAAGTAAACTCCAATGAAAGGAAGCCAGGTCTTCATCAGGGAGAATGTGATTTCCTAGAATGCAAACACGCATACTGTAAAAGCCATCACCATGAGTGACACAGGGAAACTTAAAATGTTATAACTGCATGTTATAATCCATATATTACCTTTGTTTCTTTTAGATTTTGCAATATCACTTTTTAGGACCACTTCATTTGATAAACCACATAAAACTTCCACACAGAAACAATATTTCTTCACCTTCTAATATGAAGCAGCATGCAGCAGGCAGATTTCTTGCAGCTGCTTCAACTACAACTCGAATTCACAGTACACTTCCAACAGCATTCACACTGAGTATATTGCGTAACAACCTAAGCAACTTCCCAGTGCAAGAATAAGCTCAGCCTGATAATGCCAACTGGATACAAGTTCTTATTGGTTCACCAGACGACTGGACTCTGTGAACTAGTTTAACAGCAAAGGTGGAATCTGCAGTTATAAAATCTCTCTATGTAAGGTTATGTGACAATGACTGTTGCTTGTGACACGGATCAACACTCTTCTCCCATAATTTCCACCACCACCCTGTGGTCTGTGACAAAGAACAGACCACAACACAAGCAAGTAGTACCATGCAGCTGTGTCCCCTTTCATCAGGCTGTGCAACAAATGAGACAGTATTGAGTTGAGAAGCTACATTTTGAGGAAACACTTTCCTTTCACGGTGTTTGCTGCCTGCTATACTAAAATCTTCAGCATGTTAGTTATCGCGATGCAATTTAAAAGTGGTAATTTTCTAAGTAATTCTGTAATTTTTATATCATAATTTAATCACAACCATACGGAGAAGCTAATTCATTAATTGGTCATTAACAGAAAGCAAAACAAGGTGAGATCATTTGCAACATTCCTAATCATAATATTCTAAACACACGAACACATGATATAGAAGTACTGAATTGCCGTGATGTCCAGAAGAGCAGAGCTACACCCTAGCTGTCTAGTCACCGAGCTCTGCACTGTTTTCCTCTGTTCATGGGTTGCACAGAACCTTACTGTGAAGTATGAAGTGTCCGAGATTCTTTTTAAGCTTCTTTATGAAAAAATATTAAGCCAATTCCAACATCAGTAGTAGTCCGTTAAAACGCAGGTCAAAAACACTTTAAATGAATATTCCGCCCAACTTTTCCAAAACAAAACAACATATATAGCTAAAATTTCTATTACAAAAAGGAAAAGGAAAAGGAAAATAACCTTTCTCATTTGAGGACACTGAAACTTTTAAACGAAATCTAAAATAAGAATGCTCACCCAATTAAGAGTTTACCTATACCCTGCCTAAATTTTTTGAAGAAATTCCAAGCCCTAACTTAATTACTAAATTATCCAAAATGTCACTACCGATTGCTTTTCATTTATTTTAAAATTTCATAAAATAATTTAACTGTAAGAGTTATAAGTTGGCATTATCTCCCAAAAAATGTGTTCAATGTTTCTTAAATAAAAAAAAATCCTTCCACATCTCAAATCAGCTAAGGCACTCATAGTCTAAAAGCATACAATTTCCAGTTCATTAAAAGTCAATTAATATACCCAAGTCATTTTGTATAAGTTAAGTAAATGCGAAACTTTTTATGTAACCATCCACACAATCACTTTTAACATCAGTGGAAATACACTTTTATATTTCAATATCTGAAAATATTAAAGTATATTTAGAAAACTAGTTTTAATCCTCCAAATCCCAAGTTATAAGAGTTGCCTAAGAAGACAGACAGAAAACAACCAAGTACTAACTTAAAGACACACATTTGAGATTAGATCCAAATAAACAAAGACAATTTATGAAATCAGAATTTTGTTGACTGACTGGCAGTTATACAATTTGAAATGCTATCACCAAATAAGATATGAAAAACTGTGTCTTCTTCACAATAATTTCTAATTGTGTACAACTTTTTTGGACTGTTCATAAAAATCTAATAACTAGGAATTTCTAAAAATAACGCATAATATAATTCCCCTCTTAACACAACCAGATCGGGCTGCTACCCTCCATGGGATACAAACTAAGAGGGTACAATGTGATCTGACTTATCTGGAGACTACATACCTTTTAAAAAGAGCCTGTGTCCCCAACAGCCCTCCATCCCATCACTGCAGTTCACAGATTTTAATCATGGGAAGGCCTCCCTTAGACATGTTCACTTGTGTTGTGAACACAATTCTTACAAACTCTCAGCAAACTAGAGCTAGACATTAAAGTAGATAGAAACATACATACTGCAAGCATAAGACAGGGGTACTAACAGAAGACAAAAGAAAGATAATAAGTATAAAATGTAGACATAAAGTGATGGATGAATGCATTAACTATTGTAAAGTTATTTTTAAGCAAAAAAGTATATATACTTTATATTTTATATATATACACATATATACATATATATGTATATATATGTATATGTGTATATATATGTATATGTGTGTGTGTGTATATATGTGTGTGTATATATATATATATATATACACATATATAAAAAATATAAAACAAGATTTCATCCTCTCTAGGTATTCAACATAAGGAATTCCTCCGAGTTTTTAAAGATGTTTATATATTTACTTAAAGCGTAAGCATTGTAAATAAGGTAAGATAGTTTATTTTTGTTGCTTTTTTTTTAAAGTAGTGTCCCAAAAATGAGGGGAAAAATATGACAGTGTTAACTTCACAGCATATTTTCTTCTATAACAAACATAATTTATGCTAAAGATTTAAAAGTCTAATTTTCATAGTGGGGCTGTGTTAACATCTATGATGTTTAAAAATGTTATTTTCCCCAAACTCTAAGTGAATTTATTCATAAAATTAGTTTTTCAGCCCGGATAGCACAATACATAAACAAACACGTCAGAACAAAAGAAGCACGTTACCAGCAACACCAAAAATAATACTGAATAAGAAATGCTTCTGAGTAACCCTTTCTCTGGTTCTTTAAATTTAAGATATAATCCAAAACATTCCAGGCCTGAAACTTAAAATATCAGTATGTTCCTGGTACAGAACTTCTTTATACATGAGGCAGTACTCACAACACCCACCTACCTAATAGAGCAGCAAAGATAGGGAAGCGGTTTGGGTTCAGGTCCAGCTGCTTGGCCACCTCGTGCATCAGGTATTGGCTTGTGGTGAGACTTTTCCCATTCCGGCTCAGTTTTAGGGCATGGGCACTGAAATAGTAGGGGATGTTACACAGTGCGTAATCAGAGTCATACGCAACCAAGCCGTGGAAGCCGTTTTCTCTGCAGAAACCAATCACTTCTTGATGATGGTCCTCGATGCTCTGTGCAACCTGTGCAAGTGAAAAGGACACTTGGTCAGAGGCTAGGTACCATGGCAGCATGAGCTCAATGTGCAGACCTGTCTGTACAGAATCTGCAAACTTCAGATATGGAAAATACCCGAGCCAGTCAAAAGTGCCATAATAAAATGTGCAGCACATTGCTCCAATTGGAAATCATTCCTGGTCAGTAACATATGATCTTATCCAGATGGCAAATTAATTTTTGATTTCTTATCAAGTTCAAAGATCACCCTGCTTAAAAATATACAATGCCAAGAAAACAAAAAACAAAAAAACCCCAAAACAACAAAAAACAGTATTGTGGAGGAAAAGAGGGAGCAGAAAGAGACAGAACAGGAAAATAAAGAAATGTGAAGGAGAAAGAGAAAAGCCAGCCACTCTCAGTGAAACAAAAATAATGTCTTCGAAGTAGATCTATTATGTCAGATAGGTGAAATAATCAGAAGGATTTTTAAAAAATTAAAAGCCAAGTGTATCCATCCACTACTTACTATATAGCCTGAAGCATTCAGCATTTGGGAATAATAATAAGGCTGAATATATTTACCCCCACATAACTGTCACATGTTTATTCTATGCAATGGACCAGATCTGGTGGTACAGCACCAGGTTCAGGACCACCATGGAGAGTAGGTCTAAATTTACTGCCTTTTTAGTGATGAAAACTACAGCCAAAATCTCTTTACTTCTACTGGCTCTTTCACTGCGAAAGGTCACCCCACCTACTTGCAGTGTCCATGACATACTAAGAAGTAATGCCTAAGGAAAAGTAAAAGGCCCCTGGAACCCTTTCTGTTCCTAAACACATACCAAAAGGCATTGAAAATATTTTCCAAAAATATATAAAGTCAAAGAAAATCAATTCCTCTCCTGATGTTTATCAAATTCATTCATCCAACTAAAATCTGCAGGGTTTTTTTTGTTTCTATAATGAATAAGGTATTTTAGAAAACATAATTTTAAACTAAATCAGGTGATTCAGCTAACCATGGAAAATTAACCCTCCATAGAATCCTAAAGGTGAAAATTAAGTGCCCTTAAATGTAAATTTCTAGAACTACATGTCCAATGTGTGGTTATACTGAATTAAAATTAAATTACATTAAAAATTAAGTTTGAGTGTTCAGTGGTCACTGGATATCACTATGGAGTTACTCTCATTTCTCACTGACTCTCATAATTGAAGTGGTCACCAAATTTTGGTGGAAAGTTAGTTATAATGAAATCTTATTTACAGGCAAAGCAGACCCTGAAGATGCATATTTAAAAGAAAAATAATTTTCTGTATCCTCTAGATAAATATTTGACAAAAATATTTTAGTTGGTAAGAAAAAAATAAAACAACATGCAATTAGGGAACTAATGTTCTATTTCTTAGAATAGAAAAATGTTGTTTTATCCCTTAATCAAAAAATTGTACGTTCACTAAAATACAAAAGTACAGTTAAAAATAGGCTGGTTCCATCGTCTCACATTCTAGAAAGGATAACCTCCAAGTCCAAGCTCTCCACCTCAAATCACTACGTAGAACTTTATATTTACAGTACTATCTTAAAGCATTTTCAAATCACTAGCAATTCCTGGCTGTTTTACCAACATCTTTAATAGTAAGTCTGCACAGTCTCCTAAGAGGCCCTGAAATGAAAGGGTGTGAGCTACCACCCTCTCACTCCCACCCCTCCAAGGAGTTCTAGAAAAGACAGCATGGCCACTTGCTCCATACACCAGACATCCTGTGGAAGAGATGAGGTAGAATTAAATGCAAGAGATGAGTACTGTATACTCAATATTTACATTTTACAAGACAGTTTACTAACCCATTCTTCTAGGAAACTGAGGCTGAGAGCAGTTCAGAGATGACATGGCTCGTCTTCCCCGAACACCCACTGAGCAGTGTGCCTCATGGAATTATTACCACATTATCCTCACAACCACCCGGAGGCAAGAGAAGGGGCCAGCCCTGCTGAGATCACTCAGAAAGCAGTTCCATGGGGCAGAGCCAGGTACAAGGCCCAGAGGTGAGTGTGGTATGTGTGGAGCCCCACCCTGCTGACCCAGAGGAAAGCTGTAGGTGAAGGAGGCAGAGTAGGTAGGGATTGGTCTGACCTGGCAGAGTTTTAAGGAGGGCTGTTGTGTTGTAAAACAATAGGCAATATATTTCTAGAGTTGTAAAACGGTCATGCTCTCTGACCCAGTAATCTTACTCCAGGAAATAGAGCCTAAGAAACCAACACACCCAACAAAAAATGTTGGGAACATAAAAAAGTTTCAGGGTAGGCTCCTGTGGGGAACAAATGAGCTAACATTAAAGATCAGGGTAAATACAGCAGCTACATGCTGTTGTGGAGAAACTTGAGAAAAGCTTACAACAAAATACTAAACAAAACCATTTCAGAATACAATATCCAATACATATAGCCACGTAAAACTGTCTGTGGAACAAGACCGGAAGAGAAAAGGCAAAAAACACCATAGTTGCATCAGGTTGGTGCAATTATGCTTATAAAAGACTTTTTTAAAAGAAAAGAACTGAATGAAAAATTGAAGCAGCACTAGTATATACCATGCCTACATTGGCCAACTCTGTGCCACCACACTGGGGATAAATGGCCTGCCTTTCACACGCTCTTTTCTTGCCAGATGCCAAGGTGCAAAGCTCACTCTTCTGTGTATCAAGGGTTTAGCCTGGTGCTTGGCTCATGGTAAGCAAAGAAAAAATGAAATAGGGGTCCTATTTCAAGAGCCCTCAAAGAATCTTTAAACTACCTATAAAAATGAATAAGATATACTCTGTCCAGTAGAAGCCACCATCCAGTTGACACTTCCAGAGAGTCTTCATTTGCCTCTGGAGAGTGGAATATGCAGCACTCCACAATCATCTCCTTCCGTAGCCTGACACATAATTCCTTGTTCATTCAGAACATTTGGTTTCAGACTGGCATTAAAAAGTAAAGTGAATGAACTACTAATATTCACTACAACATTAATTTGCCAATGATTAACAATACCTTAAATCCTCCCCAAGGCTCACCCCACATTAAATAGTTGCCTGCTAGAATTAATTACCTAAAACAAAAAATAAAGGAACCACATCCATAAGCACAGACTTCAAACCTAAATTAAAGCAAAGTAAGGCACTCTGTGCCCTGGTCTTGCTTATCTTTCTTATCTCAGGCAACGGAGTGACAGTGATGGGGAGAACCAAAATGTCTAGGTTATGGTTCTGGCTTGATGCCTAACTTGCCCAGCTAACAATGTAAAATTGTAATTCTAATATTCTAATTCTAATATTCTTCCCTACCGTTAGAATCCATTATTCATGTTTTTATATGAGAAAAGGCAACATGGCATTAAAAACCACAAGTAACAGAGATACAATCCTTCCCAACAGGCAAACGAACAATGGAAGTGGGGTGCAGCAGTACTCAGGAGAAAAAAAGAAAACCACAAAAATCCTGAATGAAAGAGTTAAGAGCTAACAGTCTAGGTAGTGAACACATCATGACTGTCTTTGTCCAAACTCAGACAATTGTACATCTCGGGGAATGAACTTTAACGTAAACAAATTTCTTAAAAATCCACCAGGATGTCAGGAGTGCCAGGACAGAGTACAGACTGATAAATATATCAAACTGTCTGAACTAACCCCACTAAGCAGGGTGAAGGAGCTCCCTGAGGTGACTTTGGAAAACAATGTTTTAAGTGGAAGCCTGAGAACAGAGCCAGCACACAGACACTGAACTCTCCCTGGTCATCTTTCTCTCAGGGGTGCAGGTGAGCAATGCTGAGATCACTCACGTGTGTAAGATTGGAATAATTGAATGGTGGATGAGCTGGTGTCACCCTGTCAGAGAACGGGGTTACAAATGTGCAAAAGGAAGAGTCCAGCATGACCCTGTGGTGCTGCATTAGCCATGGAGAAGTCCATAAGAACTGGCATGTCAGTGACAACACAGACAGGCAGGCACAAAAATCATCAGAGGTAAGTGTGTACGCATTAGTTAGTTTACACGTGTACGTCTCTCAGCTGTCAGCCAAGAGCCTAGAAGCAGCAATACCCCAGAAGTGAGAACACCCAAAATCACATCTGGTTTCTAAATAACTTTCTCTACTAAAAGGGACCAAGGCCCTTGAGGAAAATAGGCAATGCCGGGACAGGGAAATTCAAGGTGAGCCCAGAGCATTTACTTTGTGGTGCCAGAAAGGAAGGCAGTGCTGGGTGTGTCAAAGGGATATATGAGCCCACCTAAAAGACACCCAATGGCCAAAGGTGGAACAATTTGTGCAACAAAATAAATTACACGTATTGAGTTATAAACCAAAGTACAAAATGAATACACGAACCTATACCGATATAAACAAATGATGAAATAAAGGGAGAAGACGACATAAATCTTCCCTAAAGAATTCAAATTAATAATGTAAAACCTCTTCTCAACCCCTGAATGTGGGTTGGACTGAATGATGGCTTCCAAGAACCAAACCAGCAAAGGAGACAACGGTCACATCATAGAACAGTGCCTGGCAAGATACCACCTTCACCAAGTCACCGGGGTCACAGTCAACCAAGTCCTGTTGACATCATGCACCCCATACTACAGTGTGATAAGACCTCTGTAGCATTCTTCCCAAATCATAAGAAAACATAGACTATCCTGAATTGGAGGCCAGCCTACAAAATACCTCTAAAGTGTCAAATCCTCCAAAGTGTCGAAGTCATCGGAGAGAAGCAGAGACTGACTATTCCATAACAGGGGAGACCTATGAGACAAGACATCTTTAGGCAACAGGGCACCTGGGATTGGGTCCTGAAGCCAAAAAGGATATGGATGGAAAACGGATGAAATCTGAATGAATTACATAATGTAGTTAATGGTACTGCACCAACACTAATTTCTCAATTTTGATAATTACACCTGCTCCCGGTATGCTAACATCCATAGAAGCTGAGTGAAGAATATTCGAGAACTCTCTGAACCATCTTTGCAAACTTTTCTATAAACCTAAAATTATTCCAAAGAACTTTATTTTCAAAAGAAAAAAGTCAGTAGTTTATAAGACACCACCTGAAAGACAGCTTTGGCCACTAGATGAATGGGCAATGTCTCCGATAGCCTTTTATAGAAAACACAATTCTCCCTGGACAATCCGACTGAGAAAGGTAGGCCTCCCACAGATAGGACTAGGTTAACCATACACCTGTGAATGAATGAATAAAGTCCAACAACCAAGAGTCAAAGAGCTTGATAAAGAGTTGGGTACAAAAGACTGGTTAGGGTGAAAAGACTTGATGCACAGTTTGGGTGGAGATAGAAAAAATGTCTGGATTGCATCAAAATTTTAAAAATTAAAAAATAATTTTTAATTATTTAATTAAAAATACAAATGGAAAGTAGAGGTTAAATTTCGGTAAGCAGGGTCTGACAGGGCATCAGCTGTTCTTTTTCCTTCCAGTGTGTCTTTTCTTCTGGTCTGAATGCCTTTCACTCCCATTTCCCATCTCATGTCTAATCTATGATCTGTGTTCTGTTTCTCCAATTCTTTGGCTTTCCAGTTCTTAGAGCTTGAACTGGGCACGACATAGTGAAATTGGTTTGTCTAATTTTTAATTCTAATTTTAGAAGTGAGAAAAACTATTAAATACAATGTTGGAAATATTATTTCAATTTGAACTCTCAAAAAATATAAAGCAAGCTAAAAAATTAAACCCCGAGGCTTATCTACTTATAGGTGTTAATAGAAGTGGGTAAAGCCTCCCACCCACAGAGGGAGCCAGACTCAAAATCATGTGTGGCCTCCTTACAGAAAACCTCAGGCTAGTAACCAGAGACCACTCATCAATTTAAAGGCACGAGGCCATAATTTATTTTTCCTGTGGCTGCCATCACAACGTATCAAAATGCAGCTTCAGATCAAGGAGGTGAAATCCTATAGCTCCTGCATGCAGAGCATGGAACACTGCTCTTGCCACATGCTGCAAGAATTACGACCAGACCGGGAACCACCAAACACCTTGCTTCCCATCTCCACCCATCCTTTCACAAGAAATATGGTGGAAGCAGTCAGCAATGAAGAGCTTAAGTAGCTGGCAAAATGCCCCATTTTGGGTCCCAATGAAGTATTTTGCATTAGCTGGAGATAATTTTATGCTACTATATATTTGCCACAGAATCCTAGGTAAATCTTTTTATCTTAATAGTTTTAAGTTTCATCATTAAAAAGGCAGATACATCAAAACTTTTATTTTTACAAGGAATAATGACTTAAAAATCCTCAAGCTTACTTTGCAAGTGTAATAATTATTTATTAAGCAGCTATGGGGACAGTCCCATAAGAATAAAAAGGTAAGATGGTTACTTACTCCTAATCTCCAGTGAAGAGGCACTTGTACAATGAGGTTTTTGTCTCTGGCACCAGGTTGGTGAACTCCACTGCCTATTTTAATACTTTCTGTACTTCCATGTCTTCATCTGCAAAAATAATAGTATTCCCCTGCCTCATAGGGTAGCTGTGATGATTAAATAAGTTACTACATGTAAACAGCTCAGAATCATTCATAAATACAAAGCGCTCAATAAATGTCAGCTACTATTTATTTTTAAGTAAGCTATGTGAAAAAAGATCTGCTTCATACTCTTCATGCAGGACCTGAAACACTATCCGTTGTCATAAATAGATTTTACGACACAAAGAAAAAAAATACTATATGTGGTTTTTCTTTAGGATAATTTTATACCAGCTAAGGGAATAATATGACACATCAGCCAGCTACCAGATTTAAAAGATGGAAGTCAAGTCTACGGTCATGCCACTCTGCATGTGCCTGACCTCGTCAGATCTCAGAAGCTAAGCAGGGTCGGGCCTGGTTAGTACTTGGATGGAAGACCACCTAGGAATACCAGGTGCTGTTGGCATTAAAAAAAATAATAAAATAAAATAAAAAATAAAAGATATGTCAACCTGAACACAAGAGGATATGAGTTGACCTAAATTCTTTGGTTTTTAAGAAAAAAAATCAGGCTTTTACCTTTATCCAGCTGAACTGTACTCACTGGATATTAAGTGGGTACAACTTAGACTATTCACTCCCTAGTCAAGTCCAACAGAAGCATGAAATAAGAAAAGTCATCTCTAACTTGGTATACAATGTTTATTGTGGTTGCTTACTTTAAAAGGGCAATTTAAATGTTATGACCTATATTAGCTATGTCTGTAAAAGAAAATCTCTTCCCCTCAGGAAATCTGAAATCATAGCTAAGTTATAAGAAATGGTTGCAGTGCTCTTAAAAGCAAGGAAAAATAACTTCTTTTAAAATAAGGGAGTGATACAAGATCCTCAGCTTCATTAATCATAAAAGAAATGTAAATCAAAACCACAATGTGATACCCTTTCACACCTATTAGGATAGCTGCTGTAAAACAACAACAACAACAAAATAAGCAAGTACTGAGGATGTGGAGAAGTGGGACCCTCACACATTGCTGTAAAATGGTGCAGCTGCCATGGAAAATAGTGTGGTGCTTCTTCAAAAAACTAAACAGAATTATATGACCCAGCAATTCCATTTCTGGATATATACCCAAAAGAAATGAAAGAAGGAGCTCAAACAACACCATTTTGCAACACCATTTTCATAGGAATATTATTCACAATAGCCAAAAGGTGGAAGTAACACAAGTATACATTGACAGATGAATGGATTAAAAAAAATGTAGTCTATACATTCAACAGAATGTTATCTCGCCTTGAAAAGGTAGGAAAATCTGACACATGCTACCAATGGATGCACCTTGAAGACATTATACTAAGTGAAACAAGCCAGTCACAAAAGACAAACACTGTGTGATTCCACTTATGTGAAGGACCTAGACTTGTCGAATTCCTAGAAACAGAAGGTAGAATGATGGGTGCCAGGGTCTAGGGGAGGAGGAATGGAGAGTTAGTTTTTAATGAGCACAGAGTTTCAGTTTGGTAAGATGCTTAAGTTCTGGAGATGGATGGTGGTAATGGTTGTACAACACTGTGCATTTACTTCATTTCCACTTAACTGTATACCTAACAATGGTTAAAATAGTAAAATTTTTGTTATGTATAAATTAAAAAAATAAAAATTTATAATCATGAAAAGCATGGCACCCAGTCTCCCCATCTTCTCAGGAATCCTAGGCACTTGGCTCCCTGATGTAACATCTAACTTGTCAAAGACAGAAGTTTTATTTTCCCTTTGGATAATGACATTGGTATGCATGTAATGGATTGTATCTGCCAAGCTATATAAAAGGGTGAGATATTTTTCTTTGCAATGTCTTTAGCAGATTGCCTGTAATGTGATTGTAGTCTGGTTCAATACTTATTCAATAATAAAATTTTTATCCTCTCTGCTAAAAAAATAAATAAGACAGTAGATGTCATAAAAGAAATGAAAACTAAATTTTATAAACTTTAAAAGAACATATAAAATGATAAAAGTAGAAGGAAACACCAACATTATTTGTATTCAATGTCTACTTATCCTACTATATTAATTTCCTAGTAACTCAGCTAACTCCTGGCAATATCATTCTTTCCCCCGCCCCTCTTTAATTCTGCACCCCCCTCTTCCATCCCTGACCTATGGATGTTGCCGTTTCCCCTTAAGAACTGGATCTCTGAAGGCAGGGCATCTCCTCCCTCCCGCTTGCAGTGTGCACCAGGGGCCTGGCACACCCGGGGCCAGGCACACCTAGGGGGCCTGGTGCACCCAGGGTATGGTTCATGGCTCCAGCTGGGGCACGAACCCAGGACCTTCTGCGTGTAAAGCAGACGTGCTAACCACTACACTATGGAGCCACCTTAATATCATTCTTGTTAAAAATCTAATTCTAAAATACATTAAAATTTAAGTTTCAGAATTTAGGAACATGAATTTCAGACTGATACAATTTATTTCAAGATTGTGACACTTGCAAACTCTTTAAATTATTTTCTGGCTCGTATAGGTGCAGGTGATTGAAAAACCACAGTGCCTGTGCTCAT
>NW_006429595.1:35514-44248 GCF_000325575.1 Pteropus alecto | reverse complement strand
ACTGCATGCCTACAAAAAGTCAACACTCCAGCAACACACCCTCCATACACTTTCCTTCACTAACCGGCAAAATAACCAACAGCAGCGTTCTAGGTTTAGTCTTTCCAAAGAAGTCAATTTATTCCAAAGACAGTGGGAAATGCCAAGTAACAGGAGCACAAAAGGATTTCTAGATCACAGATCCTGAACTACTGCAGATTTACCGTCATCTTTGCAGATAACTCAGTGTGTCAAGTTAAACTCTCTATTGGCACTAAGATGCCTAGAAACACTGTTTGATAGAACTAGGTACAACAAGGGAGAAGAGATGGCTAAATTCGGCCAACTTCTCTAAGCAGTTACCCCTTTTATGTCTTCAACACAGCTCCTAAGTTAAGAAGCATAAAGGGCTTATTCAAAGATAAAGCCTCTGTGCCAGGTGGCCAGGTTGAACTACTTATGTGTGTAACTGGCTTGAGTGGGTTTGAACACTTAAACTTTCTACCATCTTTCTGCCATAATACTGCCTTGTGCAAGGGGACTGAGTAGCTGGGTAGCCTGGAATTGATCTATGTATCCATTTATCACATATATTTTAAAGACCTGCTACACACCAGGTAATGTACTAAAAACTAGATAACAGGCAAGGTCATCACAGGGCTTACTTTCTACAGAAAACATAAACATAATTAAAAATAAAATATGATGCCAGCTATATAGAGACATGTGGAGAATTTTAGAATATTTATCTGAAATGATTCATTTATATCTAATTGTTCTATTTAGAAAATTGTCTATAAATCCATTGGAAAACAAATCTAACTTTTCAAATTTTAAAGTTATCTCCTTTTCAGGGTAGGGGGTGGGCAAAATGGGTGAAAGTGTTCAAAAGATACAAATTTCCAGTTATAAAATAAATAAATCCGGGATGTACTGTATAGCATGGCGACTGTTAACAATAGTGTACTATGTATTTCGAAGTTATTAAGAGAGATCTTAAAAGTTCTCAACACAAGAAAACTTTGCAACTATGTGAGGTGAAAGATGTTAACTTATTGTGGTAATCATTTCACAATATATAGAAATATCGAATCGTTATGTTGTATACCTGAAAATAATATAATGTTATATGCCAATTATATCTGAATTAAAAAAATTTTTAAATAAAGTACCTCATCTTCAAATTACATGGTATTTGGCATTTATTCCTATAGTTAATTGCTAACTAAGGCTGGAATGTGTAATATGTGCTAATTAGTTTCTTTCCATTATATAAACTCCCACTGTACAAAACAAAACAAAGAGCAGTATGGGTCTAGAAACATGTTAGCAATGGGATATGTACATGTGTGTATTGTAATTTAGAAAACTAAGTTGTATTTTTTATTACTTCTCTTCCTGGTATACTTACAAATTTCTATTGCAAACATTTATATGGCTCAAGGCCCAAGGCTTAGAATTCTTTGATTTATTCACACAATGATTTCCTAGCTTTGGCACTACTGGTATCCAGGGAAAGACAATTCTTTGCTGTGGGGCTGTCTGATGTATTGTAGGCCGTTCAGCAGCATCCTGGGCCTCTGCCCACCACATGCCTGCAGTCAGCACGCACTTAGCTGTCAACACTAAAAATGTATCTAGATATTGCTGCAACCAGTACCCAGTGAGAACCACTCACTGGTCTTCGATGATTAAAATGTCCTGTGGCATAAAAGTTCCAAATGTTGACATGGGAAAATGACATAAACGAGTCCTTCTCCCTTCTAGACTAAGCTCCTTGAAAGAGTCCGTTCTGTCCTGTTATAGTCATTCCTCATGCCTGGCCAATGAAAGGCCTTCAATGTTTGCTAAAGGGAGAATGAATCATCCCTGGGAACCAGTCAGAAAAGAGAGTATAAAAAATCGATGATAAGAAACTAAATGGCCACTGACTTAAGTGTTGAAAGAAATTTATCTGGCTATATAAATAGAACGAAGCAAAATATGATTAAAAAGTTGAGTGCTTACAGTAAACATATAAGAGATACAAAAGGAATAAAATTAGTTCCTGGCCTCGAGTAGCTTACAGTTAGTAGGGAAGGGAGCAACATAAGCAGAAGTTGGAAAGTTGGACATTTCTTGAATAACCCGTGAGGAGTGTGGCTGGGAGCATTTAAAACATAAAGGGATTGTGAAACATGAAGGAGGGTGGAATGGGTTCAGATTGGTGGTCAGGGGGAGGTGTCTAAAAGCCTGAATAAGGAGTTTGGATTCATGGTTTTGTTTAAGTCATTGGCAAGAGAGTAACCCATTTGGGATAAGGTCCACTGGTTAGACACTGGGTGTGGGAGCCCGGTAAGATCCAGAGGCAATTCTGATTATTCCCCACAGAAAGACACAGTTTAACAAAATGGTGTTTACCCTTAGTATACATGTCTTACATTCAACTTTTTGTTCCAATTTATTCTTTATCATTTTTTCTAAATGCTAGTAAACATCCAATGATTTGGTAACCCACCAATGTTTTGCAAAGCACTTGTTAGACCTTTTAGGTAAACTTGGTGAGTTCATACGTTGGGGGTACTGGAAATGAGGAGGAGTATAACAGAGACTGCTGGGCTAGAACTGACATGACACATTGTAGGGACTGGCAAAATGGGATGATGAAATGACGAGGACAACTCTAGGCTGGTAGCGAGTGTAATGTTGATGTAGTTGACCGCAAGACTCAAACCAGTTAAAACTAGAACAGACTGGGAGAAAGGATGGTGAAAGGAAAAGGGAAAATAAAGACTAGGGTCAAGGGCCAGGCTGCAGAGGGGACATGGAGTTTAAAGTCTTAAAGTGGGTATTACTTTTTCTACTGATTATAGGGTCCGAACTCTGGGGTAGATAAAATTAAAATATAGTAGTCACCTGAGCTGAGGAATCTGAAACCAAATTAGGGATGAGAATGTGTGTTGGACAGAATATGGTAGGAATGAACTCTAAGTCCCGAAAACCAGCTGCTCAAGTCTTTGAGGACAGTAAATGTGTGCCCTGGAAATCACCAGATGTTGAATGAATGTGTGGATAGCATTAACCTCAAAAGAGAGAATACTGGGGATTATGAGAAAGAAGAGTGTATACTGGAGAAGGTCCAGAGAACTATGACATTTATGTAAAGTCCTATTTTCAGTAACCTCATGAAATGGAAGCACTTTGATAATCAAAAAGAATTCAACAAGGCAGATGGGAAGAGACGAGTGGGCTTTGATAAGTCTAACTTTAAACTTAAAAAAAGGGGGGGTGCGGGGGGAGAGATTTAGCCATCACTGCTAAAATCAGAAACTGATGGTTCAAGAGTTGGATCTAGCCTGGAGTCTATTTTGCTTGGCCTAAACAGTATTTTTTAAATGGGAGAATTTCAAATAAAAATCTGGATTTCTAGCTTTCTTAAAAATATGAAGACCTGGCAATGTCAGCTCTATAGTCCTGTAAGGCTTCTAAAATGTGCACATTCTTGAGTCTACCAAGTATGTGCGTGTAACATCTGTAGGGGTTTGATAAATTATGGAACACTATGCAGACATTAAAATGAATTAGAACTGTAAGTACAGACATGGAAATATTTTTTTTTACATACTAAAAAGGGCAAGTTGCTGAATAATGTATTGTGTGATCACATTAACCTTAAAAATTAAAACTCTATAGTAATAATATATCGTGTAAAGTATAACGTAAAGTATATGCAGGTAGCTGCTATGGAGAACAGTATGGTGATTCCTTGAAAAATTAAACACAGAATTACCAAATAACCCAGCAATTACACTTCTAGGTATATACCCAAAAGAACTGAACATATGCACTCAAAAAGATTTTTGTACACCCATATTCACAGCAGCATTATTCATTATTCACAAAAGCCAAAAGGGGAAACAACCCAAGCATCCACAGAGGGATGGATGGGTAAACCAAATGTAGTCTGTCCATACACTGAAGTATTAAGCCTTAAAAAGGAAGGAAATTCTGACATGTTACAACGTGGGTGGACCTTGAAAACATTAAACTAACTGAAATAAGCCAGTCACAAAACTGGTAGGCTGGAAGAAAATAAATATTTTTTAAAAGTATTTAAATAGATGAATGGCTTGAATTATAATGTGGTTAATTTTTCCTTGGTCAATTCGAGGTCTTTAAGAATAAAGTATATTTCTAGTTTTCATTGTCTCCTGGATAGAAACTATGTCACTCCCATTCTAACTGGAAAAAGCAGTAGAGGCATTTTGTTATCAGATCTGACCTGAAAGTGAACTGCAGGTAGGCACATCCGCAAAGCATTCTTACACAATGAAACTGAACTTTGGACTTTGGCAGGGCACCTCCCTCTAGAAGAGGTTACTGGTTACCTGTCCCTGGGTGTCACTTAATCGGCAAGCCTGTTTTTCCCCATATAAAATGGGGTAATAAAATGCTGAGGGCTAAATGAGACAGAGCTGAGAGAGGACCTAGCAAAGGCCTGGAACCCTACAAGTCAGTCTCCATCCCCCATGAAGAACAAAGGGAAGGAGATCATCATCCCAAAACCTCAGGCCACATTCAAACGTCACATTCTTCCACTGACTTAAAACATGAGCACTGCTTTATGTAAGATCTAAGTAAAAACACCAGAGCACTGATTCGGAATGAGATCTTAAGAAATTCATTATAAACTTGCACACTGTCACCACAAGTTTTGTGACAGGAACATTTAGAAAAGCTCCAGGGATTTAATGTTACTAAGATTGTAAAATAAACATCAGTATCTCACTAAGTGTCAAAGGTTATGATGACTCAAGGCACACAAAAGGAAATGCTCCTAGTAACTAGAAGAAAAAAGCCAAGTTCAGGCCAAGCAGTTTGGTGACCTGAATGAAATTAGGTGATGTGCAGGCCAATTTCTAATGGTTAAAGAAATAGAATTATTACTATACCCAAAAATTACAATTATTATTCTATTGAAGACATACTCTTCTAAGTCAAAAAAGATTTCTCTAAGCAAAGTTTACAGGAAATTAAAACTTTCTGCCAGTTTAGAGAAGCTTAACAGCCAATAAGACAATGGAGTTTTATCA
Organism: Pteropus alecto; assembly: GCF_000325575.1. Taxonomy (NCBI): domain Eukaryota; kingdom Metazoa; phylum Chordata; class Mammalia; order Chiroptera; family Pteropodidae; genus Pteropus; species Pteropus alecto. Next base: position 39,197 of record NW_006429595.1, on the reverse strand, counting down.
AAGAAACGCCTCACTTAGATGCCTAACATTACAGTGAGGTGTTCATGTCAATTTTTTTGTCAATTTTGATTTAACTTTCTTCCCCCCAAAAAAGTAAAAATTACCATATAGTAATTTTTTTTTACTTTTAATATATAGTTCTATGATCTTAAAATGTTGCCACCGTCAGGATACAGAACAGTTCCATCACCCCAAAAAGCTCCCCTGCTACTACCCTTTATATTCACACCCTCCTTTGTCCTCCTTAGGCAAACACTAATCTGTCCCCATCACTATAGTCGTATCTTCACCAGAATGTCATATAAATAGAATACCTTTTGAGCCTCACTTCTTTCACTCAACAAAGAACCTTAAAGATTCACCCAAGTTGCTGCATGTATCAACAGTTCTTTCCTTTTTATTGCTCAGTGTAATTGCATGGTTCAGATATACCACAGTTTAACTATTCACCTATTAAAGGATATTATGCTTGTTTCAAATTTGGGCTATTATAAATAAAACTACTATTAACATTCATATATGTTTTTTGTGTGAACAAAAGTTTCATTAGGTAAACATCCAGAGGTACGGCTGCTGGATCATATGGTAAATACATGTTCAACTCAATAAGAAACCACTGAGCTGTTCTCCAAGCTGGTGGTACTCTCTTGCATTCCTACCAGCCACATAGGATGATTCTAGCTGCTCGGTGTTCTTGTTAGCACTTGGTTTGTCAGTGTTTTTTATTTTAGCCATTCTAACAGGTATGTAATGATATGTCATCATGGGTTTAATTTACTTAATCATTTTAATGGGCATCTTTTAAAAACAGTATGTACTGCTTTACTCCCTTAGAGAAGGCTGAACATAAATTCTTCTGACTCGAATCATCCTTATAGAATAAACATTGTACCACCCTAGGGGAGGGTTGTTTCCTTTTTCTAAAGTAGCCCCAGAATTACATCTGCTTTTTATAGCTTTTATTTTTTTAATCTTCTCCTTCGCTAAGTGTCACTTCTTGCTATTAATGGTTCTCCTGCCTCTGGGAGACTTTCCTTTGCACACTTTTTCCAAGCTGAGTTTAGAGATAGATAACTAAGTTTATCAGAATTCGATCTGAAAAGGACAGGGAAATCTATGAGGGATAGAACTTGATTCTTCAATGAGGAAAGAGAAAGCTTTTTTTTTTTTTTTCCTTTTTAGGTCACTGTACCAAAACTTCCTGACATCTCCATTGGCTACTGAGATATTTGTAGTAGCTAAACTTCTTAGGCATTTTCCAAAAAGGTGAGGCTGTCAGAGAAGTGGCCACTAGGTAATAGAACCATTACTACATTAAACTGTGCAATTAGCACTATACTATGATTCTATCTCAGAAGTTTATCTAAAGTGAAATAATAATAGACAAAGTTATTTTGTGTCCAGAAATTTAAGTAGAAGAAATTATCTTAAATCTATTTTAAATCTAGTTTCCAAACACTTATATTGGTCAAAATTCTGAGCGCATAGGAAGGAGGTAAGTTAGATATTCACAGTGGCATGAAGATAAATATAAAAAAAATTTACAACGGAAAAAGAATTCAGTTCTTTCAAAAGATACTGACTGTATACACTGATTCTAATTCTAATATTTAGTGTTCCTTTGAAAGTAACTCGACTAGAAAGCTCATCTTGTTTTTCCAGTAGTAGCTTCTATCTCTGAACAGGAAAAAACTGTTCACTCTTTAAGACATCTTCTGAAGGTGGATCACCTCTGGGAATCCACACTGCTTTACCTGTCAGAGTTCCCAGGCTCCAAGGCACAAAATGCCAGCAGCAGCCCCTGGCTGGCTCTCACCTGAACTTCCCCAGGGGATGCACGCCCGCATCTGTGCCATGCTCACAGACCAATCACTGCTCTGCCAGCAGCCTCGACCCGCAGACTCAGAAATCCTGTCACCAATTGCAACAGGATCGGGGTGGGACTTCCGCTATCACTTTAGGCTTAACCACCACCATCTCAGAGCAGACAGTAGGGGCAGTCAGGAAGAGTTTTAATTTCACAAACTTTGGGCTTCAAGCAGTTTCAAGCAGAAATAAAGGAAGGACAAATTGGATGACAGAGTGGCAAGAGCCAGAAAACCAACACAGCCCCCCTTCCAAATTTTAAACAAAAACAGTGAAAAAATAAGCAATCAAACTTCAAGTCAAGGGTCAGTGATTTGCACATTATCTCTGTCCTCACTGCTGATCCTGAAGCTCTACATGGCCCAGGTTCAGCGAGGCGCCCTCAGCCAAAGGGACAGGACAGCAGCCTCAAGGAAGCTCTGATTACCTGGGTGCACAGCCCAAAGCGGAGGAGTCTCCACTGGACAGAGAGAAGTAAATCCTGGAAACGATTCACAAGCTCTTCTCCGACTCTGAACTACTCCTTTCACGAGAGACACATACAAACCAAGACTTTGTTCACAGAGACTCTATGTCACAGAACTGACAAAATTCCATCGTGTCAAATGATACGATTCTTTGAAATCTAACACACAAAAATCAGACGATTTCTCTAAAACTGTCATTCTTGCAGGGAACCTGGATACAGCACTGCATTCTAGAGGGGTCATTGCCCAGCTGAGACGTGGTGACAGCAGCAGGCACTTCCCACCTACCCCCACTGGCTGGGGACCTCTTCCTGTCGCCACGTAGCCCACCTGTTCCCACGGAAACCTGTTGCAGTCCCAGCACTGCTATTAGAAAACGGGTACCTCGTCAAAGTTCAGGTTAGTTATCAGCCCGCCTCGAAGAGTGGGGGAGCACTCAAGGGTCTCAGAGTGGGGTGCACTGCACCCTGCAAGCCTGGTCTGCACCTACCCGCCGGTCATCAGGGTCTCGAACAGCCTGGGCAGTGGCACTCCTGGGCCCCTGTGCACTCGCAGCCGGCGGCCGTGCTCCAGGCCGCGCGTCCATCTTGCGGCCGGCGAACAGGGAAGGGAGAGCGGCGACTGCGGCCCAGACCCCGGGTCCAAGCAACTCTGGCCCACTTCGACCCTGGCCCCAGCACACTCTGACCCTGTTTTCCCCTGACTCTGAACCCTTTGCCGACCCCTGACCCCCGTCCCGACCCTACTCCCGGATCCCCAGACTCTGTCCGCTCCGTCCCGGATTCCCAGACCCCAGTCCAAGAGACTCCAGTCCCAACCCTCCCTGATCACAGCCTAGCCCAGCCCGGACCCCGACCCCCGACCCCCGACCTTCTGACCCCAGCCCCCGCTGCGCGCCCGCTGGCCGACCGCACCTTGACGTGGAAGCGGATGAGCGCCAGGCGGATGCAGTGCGCCATGCAGACGGGCGGTAGGAACCAGACCTTGGGCGGCGGAGTGCCCTTGTTCTGGACATGGCTGACGATCTGCTGCGCCGTCTGGCGCTCGTTGCCCTGCCGCTTGACCCACTCGTGCAGCCGCGCCTTCTCGAGCGCGCCGTTGAAGAAGACGAAGAGCTCGATGTTGCCGCCGAAGCAGGCCTTGGCCAGCGCTGCCAGGTAGCCGAGCATGTGGTTCCACTGGCCGCCGCTCACCCAGTCGGTGTAGAAGCCGCCGTAGAGGCGGTGCAGGCAGTTGTCGGCGTCCACCAGCAGGCGCAGCGGCGTGTGCGGGGGCCGCTGCCGCCCGCCGCCCACCAGGCTGCCCCGAGCCAGCTTCTGCAGCTCCACCGGCACCACGGCGCTAGGGCAG
>NW_006429595.1:34211-35204 GCF_000325575.1 Pteropus alecto | reverse complement strand
GAGATGACGTACGCGGCTGGCGGAAGAGGCGGTACCGCGGCCTGCGGGACTAGACCCCAGACCTGGCACTGGGATCCGCTGGCCCGGCGGAAAAGGACAGTACCGGGAGGAGAGGCTGCTCCGCCGGGCTCCGGGAAGAGGATCCCGGACACGCCTCGGGGCGGCGGCTGTGTCCCCATCCCCAGGCTTCGGAGGTCGTCAGGCCTCCCTGTCCCATCCCCACCCGGGAGCCGGCCACCTGAAGGAACCCTTCCTCGGGTCCGGTCACTTCAGGGGACCACGTCCCGTCCCCGGGGTCCGGTCTCCTAAGGAGGCCCCATCCTGTCCCAGGGATCCGGTCAGCCCAAATAGGCCCTCCTGTCCCCGGATCCATTCACCCTGAGGAAGCTGCGTCCAGCTCCCGGATCCGGTCATCCTGAAGAGGCCCGTCTCCGGGAGCTGGTCACCCCGAGGAACCTCTTTCCTGTCCCCAGGGTCTGGCCACCCCAAAAGGCCTGTCCTGTCCTCAGGGTTCGGTGATCCCAAGGAGACCGTGTCCCTTCCCGGGGGCCCCGTCCCTCCCTAGGTTCGGTCACCGGGAGGAGGCCACGTCCGTTTTCTGGTCAACCTGAGAAGACTCAGTATTGTCCCCGTGATCTGATCATCCCGAGGAAGCCGGTCACCCCGAGGCGGGACTAGTTACTCTGGCCGTGATGGCTGCAGAAGAACGGGCGGGCAGGCTGGTCAAGAGCTTGGAAATCGGGGTACACTTGAAAGGGAGGAGCGAGCAGACGCCACTGTCTCAGGTGGAGAAAGAAATCGTGTCGCTGCGCTGTGTCCCTGGGTGTAGGTACCGAGTTTTAGAAAGCGATCACCTGCTCTCTCAATCGAGATGGTATCTGGTTAATTTAGGAAATATTCTCCAGACTTGCAGTCATTCACAAGGAGTAAAGTCCTAATTCTGGGGAAATTGATAAGGTGTCAGATTGGCCCAAACACTGAATTTATGGCTCT
>NW_006429595.1:0-34164 GCF_000325575.1 Pteropus alecto | reverse complement strand
TTAGAGCGTCCTATTAAGGGAGCAAGGTTCCCTTACAGGTTGTACTGACTCCGAAGCCGCTCAAAGTAGTTTTACTGCCTGAAGGAGCCCGAGGCTTCCCTTTATCATTGTTTTCGCATCTGCGACAGATTTCCTGGCCCAGACCCTGCAGAGACAGACATACTATAATGTCTCAGTATACACGTAACCTGTGTCAGATAATCACCAAAGAGACTTTAAAAACAGGTCTGTTACAGCATGTGAAGTGCTTCCTTTCTATTTCGTTCCCACAGTGAAAGCCCACCTTCCTTAACTCCCTTTCTTGAGGCTGTTCAGCGCCTCCTAAGGAGATTTAAATCTTGTTGCTCTGGTCACACATTCTGGGAGGAAACTCTTTCATGACTTCTGTCCCAGAGCACTGCGGTAATTGCTTTTAAGGTGAGGTTAATACTGTGAATGTAGTACACTTCAATAAATGTTTATAAGAACAGATTAATGTCTTGCAGAGTGAAGCATTTGGAAACGCAAAACTCTTAAGAGTTTGGAATTGGCTTTTTTTTTCTTTTTTTTTTTTCACTTACCTCCAGGCCTCCCATTTGTTCTTTTTCTGGAGAAACCTTTATAGAGGAGTGGGCTCAGCAGATGCAGAGCAGGTGGAGCCTATGCTGGTGTAGGCTACAAGAGGCCCCCATACTCTCTTTCTCTGTGAAAACGCAAGTTGAATTTTTTAATTTTTTATAATATCACCTCAAATCCAGGCCAGTGTGATATATACATAAATAAAATGCTCTTGGTATTTCAATATGTTTAATTTTTAAAAAACAAACTGGCAAATTAAGCCACTTACTCATGCACAAAATTAGTGATGAAGCCAGGGTTATGTTATATAGAAATACAACTAGCCATTTAAAGCCACCCCAGAAATATCCAATCTTCTTTCTCTAACCCACTGTGGGTTCACAAGATTAAGAGTAGTAGTTTTAATCATTCATTTTAGTTTAATTTATAGCATTTGTTGCATACATTTACCTTTGCTATGTACTGTTTTTATTTCTTTTAAACATGTTTGGTTTTAATGTTTTAAATGCTTTAATGCCAGTATCTGGAATTCTAGAAATAATTTATTTTTACCTTAAAGCAGTATAGAGTACTAAGGTCCTGGTGTCAGATGATAAATTTGTCTCAATCTACCTCTGTTCCCTTGCAAAAATTAACCTTTTTAAACCTTGGTTTTTATCATCAGTACAATGAGGACAGTAATAGTATTTACCTTCCAGATTGTTTTAAGGATTAAATGAGATAATTTGTGTGCTTACCACATAGCAAATGCTCAGTAAATATTAGCTTTTGTAATTATTACTTTCACGTACTATAGTTGTATAGGCTTGAGATTATGGACCTGTTATTTTACTTTTTGAAACTTTAAAATTCATTTTTGTAAGTGTAAAACAATATTTATGCCTACTTACTTAACTGTGTTCACCTTAAAAAACTCATTCTTTTATTTTTTGAGCAATATTATTAATGGCTGGCAAAATGTTTGGCTGAGAAATACTTTATATAATTTGCATCTTTAGTTCAAATTCAAGGATTGGTTGAAGTTAAATTTTTTAAATTTCAAGGTAAATGTAAATATTTGTATTTAAAATTTAATTAAAACTTACAATATTTTCTTGGGTTCTCAACATCTGATAATTAATGGTTGAGGACTTTCATTTCCAACCACTTTATCTTTGGACAGTTCACTTAGAGCATGTGAGAAAATTTCATCAAGATTGCCATAGAAGCAAGAAAAAAAGTGTGAAAAATAAACAAAAATGCTAAAAAGAACATGGCCTCATGCTTCACAAAAGTTATAAAAAAGTATCTCAGGAAACAAGTTATGATTAATAGACAAAGAAAGCCAGCCCATGGTATGCAGAAATTACCCATGTGTGGAAAATCAAGAACAGAAATACTTATTTTCAGCTCTCTCATTTTAGCCAATTTGTATTTGATCAATTTATATATAGCCCAAAATAGGAAAATACTCTTATTTATGTGATTCTCTTCAACTAAATAAAATGTTTCGTAGTAGAATGATACCTTTAATTAATATTTTACTTAGTTGAGGCTTCTCTCCGCCAGCAATTCAGGTAAGTTTTCATTGTTTCAAGTAAGGTGATAGAGACACTGCTCTGACCCATATTATCCTTAGCATATGTTGGGGAGAACAGCAAGCTGGGGCCAAACTTGAAATCTGTGACCTTGGAAGTGAGCAAATTAATCCCTACTTGGGATTTGAAACTTTGTTGTTTACCTAGAGGTAGGCTCTAATCTGTTAATTGACTGTCAACTTAAATTACCAAGAAGAGCACACTGGTATTCTGGAATTAGAAAGTGCTTCTTTTCTTTAGTTATGTTGATTAGAAGTCCTGTTCTCTTCACGGGTGTGAATTCATTTTCTTTTTCAAAAAGTTATACAGTTATAGTTTTAAACTGTAAGTCAATGGGAAAGTATAAGCAAATTTCTATAAATTCACATATCTGGGACTCTTCAAGAATAAAGGAAGCTCCCAAATGAGTGGCTGCAAATATTCTCTATAATCAATTGGTTACCATCTCAGCTGAAGGGTTGCTGCACTCCTTGATCACTGTACTTTTCCCTTCCCTACTTAAAACAGTTAGGGGCTCTTTCATGCCTATTCTTTCCGAAGTCTGTAAAGAACTGTCTGTGTTCCCTCTCCACCACTTGTGGGAATGCCCAGAGGCCCTCCCAGCATTTCCTGGGCATCCAAGACCTCTTCCTCCCCATATCTGTCCTTACTGACAAAAGACACGCAGGCATCAGACTCTCTGTCTTGACTTGTACCTTTACCACTGGGAGCTGCTGAGGAGCCAGGGGACACTCACAGGGATGCTTTGAAAGACAATACTTATTCAGTTGGGCATATATTCTATCGTATTTGGGTAGAAAAACTTTATAGTTATTCTTTAAATAGTGCCTGATGAAATCTTCAAAATTATTTTTTTAGTAAACTTTTATTTTTAAATATGATGCAAATCAAATGAGAAATTTATTTTTTAAAGCCAGGAATTCCCATTTACAAGTACAAAACCATTCTAAGATTTAATCATTAGACATATTATTAAATGGTCTATTACATTTGAGCAAACCATAAAAATATTTCTGGAAGAAGCAATTCTTCCACACCAAAAAATGAAAAGAACCCAGGCCTGACCAGGCTGAAACACATGAATCTGACTTCCTCCAGGGGATCTGGGTCCTCAGACACAAGTGGGAGCACACAGACATCCTCTGGAAACTGAACTGAGGCTCCCTGCATAGACTCTGCTGCCAAAGGAAACAGGTCAGGGGTGCCTGCAGAACAAGGAGAAAGCAAGTGCCTCTGAAAGGCAGGAAGAAAGTTCTGCCTTAAATGCAGATGCCCTCAGGGTGGACCAGTAGCCTGAGCCAGGGAAAGAACTGAAAGTTAGAATACTCTTTCCTCCCCCTGCTCACCACTTCCTCCTCCCCACCCTTCTCTCCCTGCAGTCTCAGGTTGGGGGATGGAGTGTCCATCTACCACATCAATGCAGTCAGGAGAAAGGGTTTCAGCACAATCATGAAACATTACCTGTAGTCCGTCTTATGACAGATACCTCCAGTTTTGATAAACTGGGAAGCATTATATTTTAAAATAAAAATTTCCATGCCATTTAAAAGGAAAAGATTATAGACTCAGTCTCATCCTAACATTTACTTTTCTCACTGTCTAGGAGCCTCACTGTCTCCTAGAACTTCTTGATGAGGGAAATTAGCGGTACTGTCAAATATGGTAGTCACTAGGCAAATGTGGCTCTTGAGTACTTGATGTATACAACTGAGGAATTAAATTTTTTATTTCATTTAACAGAATCTCATGGACATGGACTATAGACTAGAGGTTACCAGAGGGTAGGAGATGGGGGAGGGGGAAGACAGACGGGGTAAAAGGGGTCAAATATGTGGTGACAGAAAGAAATCTAACTGTGGGAGGTGAACACAGTGTAAACATATATATGCCTTACTATTAAAGTGTACAGCTGAAATTTATTGGATTTCGTTAACCAATGTCACCATAAAAATAAATAAATAAATAAATAAAATAATATTGAATGTCAAAAAAATTATTTCATTTAATTGTAATTTAAATAGCTACATGTGGCTAGTGGCTACTGTATTGAAGGATCTTAATTCCGAAAAAGCTGAGCAATTGCATCAGCCTAGCCTCATGTTAAATTACATTTAATGTAATTTATCCAATAAGTTACTTAGCAACACAATATAACATCACATTTGTACAGTTTATAGTTTGTAAATTGCCTTTTCTTCAAAAAATCTATTAAGCTCTCTGAGGGATGGCTAGCTACTTGTAGAAATTATAAAATAAGGCTACTTCCCTACATTTTTAATTTTCCAGCCTATACTATTTCTATCATATAGTGTGTAGAGGTCTCATTACTTAGGACATATACTACCAGAGGCTTCTCCAGTTTGTCAGTAGTCTTAAGAATATTTTGCTCACACAAGATACCATATGAAAGTTGTTGCCTGATCAGCAATGTGTACATTAAGACTGACTTCCTGAGATCTGGGTAGGTCTGAGTGCAACTCAAGCCTATGTTAACCATTGTAGCAGATCTCTCTCACAGATTGCTCACATTGACTTGTAGTCAACTAAATAGGTCAATTGAAAAGACCATGTAAAACTTCACGCCTGGACAGGGAAGATAGCATAGTATACTGTATCAGTTTGGGCTTTTATGTCACAAGCAACTGAAACAACTCTCTCTAAAATAAGCACAAAGGCATTTATTACAAGGATATTAGGAACTCATAAGTCAATTTATGAAAGATGGAGAACAAATTAGAAATGGGTGGGAACAAGGAATGACAGGCACTAGTAGATAAAAAAGCATGACTTGGGACATGAATGAACTCCAGTCTTTCCTTATTCTGTGGTCACTTGCTCAAGATTCAGAGTCGTGGCAAAAGGAGTTGAATAGAACAAACTTAGGTAAGATGTCTCCAACTGCACCATGAGAAAAATATGGCTGCTTTGGTTTTTATATGAGAAAATGAGTACCTAGGTTGACCATCTCACCAAACTATATATGACTTCTGAGAAAGATATCTGAATACCTTTAGGAAGAGAAAAGGAATGTCAAATGTCCATACAGACATATGTTTATAGTATATACGTTAGACCCTTCTTATACCCTGCCCTTAAACAATATAGACACTATCAAGACATGCCTTCTAAATCTTAAGCTGTTAATCATATACTGAATCACAGCTGAGCCACATATCTAAAGAACTGTCCTATTTTAATTTGATCTATTGGTCTTTTTTTTTTTTTTTTTTTGCATTTATCTAACTCACCACATATTCACTTCACTACTATAAGAAACCAAAATCTGTATCTTACCACACAGGTTCTCATAAGAAACATCATGGAACTCTTTATAGCTATCAACATACACTATGAAATTTCCAATGACATACAACTTTAGACATCCTATGCAAAATAAGGTTAACTTTTAATAGTTTAATACATTAAGTAGGTGCTGATTAAGCATTCATGTCTTTCATATTCATAAAATATATACTGACTCAGATTTAAATCTTACTTTCCAGAAGCTCACAGTCTACCAAGAAAAGATAAAATATGTACATATATAATTTGTGTTACTAAGAGAGATATTGATTAATATAAATGAGGAGATTAGAGAATATATTCTAAATGATCATATGAGAAAAAAGTTAATTTTAAAATGGAGCTTCAGCACCTTTCACTTTCAGTCAAGATGTAGTAACAGGGACTGATTAACCTCCCACTTGCAACAACGACAACAAATCCAGACAAAATATGTGAAACAATAGTTCTTAAGACATTGTACCTCAGTCAATGACAGTGAAATCCCTAAGAGATGGGAAACAAAGGAGGTGAGCCCTACAACTGCAAGTTGAGGGGATAAAACTGGGAATCTAGGTAGAGCAAGGTGGCTTGGATTCACAGGTCGGAGTACTAGAGAGAGGGATGCTGTACAGAAATAAGACTCCAGAGGTTTGCAAATTCTCCTCAAATATTGAGCTGAGAATTGATTAGTGCATGCATGTGATCAAGCTACCCAAGGCAGAGGGAAAAACATTGAGAAAGATGAGAGAGTACACAGTGCCTGAAACTCAACGAGGCCAGAAGTAGTGACTGTTCTCAACATACTGGAAAATCACATAATTTAAAAGTCATCAGCTAGAGTACTACAAAGGTTTTTTTCCCCTCAATAGTGAGATAAAATTAACCCTAGACAAGGATTCTGGAAAGATGATGGAATTGGAAGCACCAGGAATCTGTTTCCTACCTAGACAACAATGGCACTGGCAGAATCTGTCTGATGTAATTATTTTACAACTCTGGAGTCTGTGTAAGGTTTGTAAGTTCCAGGGGAAGGCTTGAGTGGTAAATCTGGTTAATTTTAGTCAATTTCGGTTCTTAGTGCAGTAGCAGCAACCCATCCCTACCTCTAGGCATATGGCAGGCAGCTGCACATGTGTTCCTGGAGCAGCTTGCACACAGCTTGCAGGATTCAGGGTGGGCAAAAAGGGCACTTTCTTCTAAATATTGGAGATCTGCATTCACTGATTGCCTCTTCTGATTACAGAGGTACAGACAGATAGGCAGGTAGCCATTGTTGATGCACCTCCCCCTTCCCTCCACCCTATTGTTGGAAGCCCCTCCCCTTCTGGCTGAACTGACTTCCAAGAGACTTAAAGGGCCAGTGCTATTTTCGCCTTCCTTCATGTATTCTCTTTTCCCTTTCAAAAGTAAGACATTAAAGACTAGGACATTTAAAAACAACTGCATATCTGGGGAAAATTAGAAAGTGACTGCACATGCCCAAGGACAGGCTCAAAAAAGGCCTAAGAAGATATTACATTTACATTTCATGCTGATCCTTGACACAGAGACAGCCTACAACAATCAAAAAAACAATAAAAACCAATAATGAAAAAACAGCAAACCCTGGGGAATGGGGAGAATCTGATTTCCAGAGTTACCATATTATTAGATTCAAATGTCCAGTGTTCAAAAACAACAACAACAACAAAATCACACAAAACATACAAAGAGTAAAGAAAGAATAGCTCAGTCGAAGAAAACAATCTGTACCTGAAATAGGCTTAATGGAAGATACATTATCAAAGTCCTTAAAACAGCTGTCTTAAGGTGCTCAAAGAACTATATAGGAAGATGTGGAGAAAGTCAAGAAAATGAGATGTGAACAAAATGGAAATATCAATAAAGAAATAGATGACAACAACAACAACAACAACAAAATCTGGAGCAGAAAAGTACAATAATTGAAATGAGAAGTCCACTATAGGAATTCAAAGGCAGATATGAGCAGAAAAATGAAATAATCAATGAACCTGAAGATAGGACAATGGAAATTATCCAAGCTGAGGACAGAAGAAAAAAGACTGGAGAAAAGGAATGGAAGCTAAGGGAAATGTGGGACACCATAAAACATACCAGCGTACTTATCATGGGAGTCCCAGAAGGAGAAGAGAAAGAGAAGGGGACACTGAGAACATTTGAAGAAATAGTGGCTGAAAACTTCCCAAATTTGATGAATGGCATAAACATCAAGAAGCTCAACAAACTCCACCTAAGAGGAACTCAGATGCACACTGAGACACATTATAATCAAACTTTCAAAAAAGACAGACAATGAGTGAATCTTGAAAGCAGCAAAAGAGAAGCACATTATCACAAAAATAGGTCTTCAATAAGAGTATCTGAAAATCTCTCATCAAAAATTTTAGAGGCCAGAAGAAAGTGAGCAAATATATTCAAAGTGCTGAAAGAAAACAACTGTCAACCAAGAATCCTAAATCCAGCAAAACTGTCCTTCAAAAGTGAAGAAGAAATCAAGAAATTCTCAACTAAACAAAAGCTGAAAGAGTTTTTTACCACTGGAAACTTCCTTGCAAGAACTGCTCAAAGGAGTTCTGCAAAGTGAAATGAAAGGACACTCAAGAGTAACTTGAAGCTGTACACAATAAAAGAGATCTCAATAAAGGTAAACACATGGGCAATTTTAAAGCTAGTATTATTTAACTGTACATTTTATTTTCCACGTGATTTAAGAGACTAACACATTTAAAAAAATTTTTTTAATGTGAAAGCTAACATTACTACAACATAGTCTTGTAGCTCCAAATCTTATTTTCTACATAATTTAGGAGACTAATGCATTTAAAAGAAGTATTAGTTTGTTTTGGGGTATGCAGTGTATAAAGATGTAACTTTGTGACATGACAACTGAAAGGGGAGGAATGGAGCCATAAAGGAGCAGAGTTTTTGTATGTTACTAAAATTAAACTGCTATGAATTCAAATTAGAATGTTATAACTTTAGGGTGTTCAATGTAATCTTAATGGTAACCACAAGAAAAAATAGCTGTAGAATATACACAAAAAGAAATTAGTAATAAATTTAAACATTTTACTACAAAGACAAACTAAAAACAAAAGAAGGCAGGCATGCAGAAAATAACAGAAAAAAACTATAGAGCATCTAGAAACAACACAATGACAGGTGTAAGTCTCTTCTTATCAATGATTACTTAAAATGTAAATGGATTAAACACTTCAGTCAGAAAATGAAGATTGGCAAGATGGATAAAAACTCATGACCCAAATATAGCATGTCTGTCTACAAAGACTCACTTGAGATCCAAAGACACAAACAAGTTAAAAGTGAGAGGATGGAACAAGACATTCTTTGCAATAGTAACCAAAAGAGAGCAGGACTGGCTATACTAATATCAGACAAAATAGACTTTGAGTCAAAAGTTTAAAAGAGATAAAGGAGGGCATTATATACTAATAAAAGGTTCAACATAGCAAGAAAATATAACAATTATAAATATTTTCATAACTAATGACAGAACATCAAAATACGTGGAACAAAAATGTACAGAATTGAAGGAATAAATACAGAGTTCTACAATACTAGTTGGAGTCTTCAATACGCCACTCACAGTAATGGACAGACAACCAGACAGAAGATAAGTGAGGAAATAATGGCTTTAACACAGTGAACCAACTATATCTAACAGACATGTGCAGAACACTCCACCCAAGAACAATAGCATACACATTCTTCTCAGCTGAACATGGGACATTTTCCAGGACAGACCATATGTTAGTTAATAAATTCTCAATAAATTTTAAAAGATAGATATGCAAGGTATCTTCTCTGACCACAACTGGATGAAATTAGAAATCAATAACATAAGAAAAACTGGAAAATTCACAAAATTGTTGAAATAAAACAACATATTTTTAAGCAACCAATGGATCAAAGAAGAAGTCACAAGGGAAATTAGAAAATACTTACAAACGAATGAAAATGGAAACACAATACACTAAAACTTATGAGACACAGCAAAAGTGTTACTAAGGGGGAACTTTATAGCTATAAATGCTGACATTAAAAAATAAGAAAGATCTCAAGTCAACAACCTAATTTAATTTAAGGAACTACAAAAAGAAGAACAAACTAAACCCAAAACTTGCAAAAGGAAAAAAAAAAGTAATAAAGATTAGAGCAGAGAAAAATAGAAATTAGAAAACCAATAGAGAAAAATCAATGAAACCAAAAGTTGGTGCTTTGAAGAGATTATCATAATTGACAAATATTTAGCTAGTTGGATTAAGAATAAAAAAGAGAAGACTCAAATTACTAAAATCAGAAATGAAAAGACTTTATACTGATTCTGCAGAAATAAAAAGCATTATAGATTACTATGAATAACTGTACACCAAAAAAAAAAAAAAGAAAGGATAACTTAGATGAGATGGACAGATTCCTAGAAACACCAAACTTACCAAGACTAAATCATAAACTGATAGAAAATATAAATAGACCTATAACTAGAAAAGAGGCTGAATCAGTTATCAAAAATCTCCCCTAAAGAAAAGCACTTAATGTGATGGCTTTACTGGTTAATTCTACCGAACATTTAAAGAACTAATACCAATACTTATCAAACTTTTTCCAAAAACTGAAGAGGAAAGGACACTTTCTAATTCATTCTCTGAGGCCAGCATAACTCAGATAAAGACACTACAAGAAAACTTAAGACCAATATCCCTAATGAATATTGATGGAAAATTTGTCAATAAAATATAGCAAACAGAATAAAGCAGGGTTATACACCATGATAAAATAGGATTTATTTCTGAATGCAAAGAATTTGTTCAACGTTCATATGAAAGTGGATCAATGTAATATACCAAACCAACAAAAAGAAGGGGGAAAAAAACATGATCATCTCAACTGATGCAGAAAAATCATTTGACATAATCCAACATCCTTTCATGATAAAAAAAACAACAACGAAATAATAGAAAGAAACTATCTCTACATAATAAAAGCCATATATTAAAAAATCTACAATAAACATAACACTCAATGGTAAAAAACTGAAAGCTCTTTCTCTAAGAAGAAGGCAAGGATGCCCCTTTTCACCACATATCTTCACCATATTCCTAGAAGTTCTAGCCAGAGCGATATAGGTAGGAGAAAGAAAGAAAAGGCATTCAAATGAGAAAGGAACAAATAAAGTTATCTCTATTTGCAAGTATAATCTTATATAAAGAAAATCCTGAAGACTCCACACACACAAAAAAAGCTGTTAGAGCTAATAAATGAATTCAGCAAAGTAGCAGTATACAAAGTCAACACACAAAACTCAGGTGTATTTCTGTACAAAAACAATGAACAGTCTGAAGTGGAAATTACAAAAAAATTTCCATTTACAATAGCATAAAAAAATAAAATACTTAGAACTTAAACAAGGAGATAAAAGAGTTGTACAATAAAAGCTACAAAACATTGCCAAAATAAATTAGACATTACTAAATGGAAACACACCCCATGTTCATGACTGGAAGACTTAATATTGCTAAAATGTCGATATTACCCAAAGTGATCTACAGTTTCAATGCAACCTCTATCAAAATCTCAAGAGATTTTTTTTTTTTTTTGCAGAAATAAAAAAACCCATCCTAAAATTCATATGGCATCTCAAGGGACCCTGAATAACCAAAAACAATTCTGAACAAGAACAAAACTGGAGGACTTTCACTTCCTGTTTTCAAAACACTACAGTGAGGTACCACTTCATACCCATTAGGATGTCTACTATCAGAACAACAGAAATCAGCAAGTATTGGTGCAGACATGGAGAAATTGGAACCCTTGTGTACTGTTAGTGGGAATGTAAAATGGTGCAGCTACTATGGATAATAGCATGGACTTCCCTCAAAAAGTTAAAAATAGCATTATCATATGACCCAAAAATTTCAGTTTTGAGTATATACCCAGAGAATTGAAAGCAGGATCTTGAATAGATATTTGTACACCTATGTTCATAGCAGTGTTATTCACAATAGCTAAAATGTGGCATATACATACAATAGAATATTATTTAGCCTTAGCAAGATAGGAACTTCTGCAATATGCTACAACATGGATGAACCTTGAGAACATCATGCTAAGTGAAATAAGCTAGTCACAAAAGACATACTATATGATTTCACTTATATGAGGTACTTAGAATAGTCAAAATCATAGAGACAAAGTATAATGGTGGTTGCTAGTATATGGGGGGGAGGAGAGAATGGAGAGTTATTGTTTAATAGATGATAAAGATTTCAGTTTTGCAAGATGAAGAGTTATGGGGATACATAGTGGTGATGGTTGCACAACAATGTAAATATATTTAATATTACTGAACTGTACACTTAAAAATGGTTAAAATGGCAAGTTTTATGTTATGTGTATTTTAACAATAAAACAAAATCATCCCTAGGCAAGACATGGCTCTGGACCTGCCTAACTAAGCCTAATAACAAACAAGAATATTTATAAGAATACAAAAACATGTGACACCCAACATAAAATACTCAATGTCTGTCATCCAATCAAAAATTACCAAGCATGTGAAGAAGCTTGAAAACACATTCTTAATAAGGAATGTGTTAGTTTCACATCACTTTTGTAGCAAATTCTCACAAGCTAGTTGCTTAAAACAATAGTTATTATTTTATAATTCTTGAGATCAGAAGTCTACACACTGGGTCATCAGGGCTGCATTCCTCTGGAGGCTCTAGGGGAGAATATGTTTCCTTGTCTTTTCCAGGTTCTAGAAGCTGCCCACATTTCTTGGCTTATGGCTCCACATTATTCTTACTCCTCTTTCCATCATAACCTCTCTCTGACTCTGACCCTCCTGTCTCCCTCTTATAAAAACCCTCGTGATTACATATGGTCCACTCAGATAGCACAGGATAATCTTCCCATCTCAAGATCCTTAACTGAATCTTCAGAATTATTTTTGCTATGTAAAGAAACATATCCACAGGTTATGTTAAGATTTTTTTTCTGATATATCTCCTTGGGCAAGGGAAATGAAAAAATAAACAAATGAGACTACATCAAACTAAAAAATTTTGGCACAGCAAAGGTAGCCATCAACAAAATGAAAAGACAACCTACTGAATAGGAGAAGATATTTGCCAATAATACATCTGGTAACGGATTATTACCCAAAATTTATAAAAAACTCATATAACTCAACACTGAAAAAAATAAAACCTCCAAACAATCGGTTAAAAAATGGACAAAGGACCCGAATAGACATTTCTCCAAAGAGGACATACAGATGGCCAATAGACATATGAAAATATGCTCAAGGTCACTAATCATCAGAAAAATGCAAATTAAAACCGTAATAAGATATCACTTCACACCTGTCAGAAAGGCTATCATCGATAAATCAAAAAACAATAAATGTTGGTGAGGATGTGGGGAAAAGGGAACCCTTGTGCACTGTTGGTGGGACTGCAATTTCTTATAGCCACTGTGGAAAACAGTTCAGACGGTCCTCAAAAAATTAAAAATAGAACTACCTATGACCCAGCAATTCCAATTCTGGGTATGTATCTGAAGAAATTCAAAACACTAATTTGAAAAGATATACATATCCCTAAGTTCACTGCAGCACTATTTATAATAGCCAAGAAATGGAAGCAACCTAAGTGCATATTAATAATGACTGAATAAAGAAGGTGTACATATATACAATGGACTATTACTCAGCCATAAAAAATGAAATCTTACCATTTGCAATAAATGGATGGACCTAGAGGGTACCATGCTAAGTGAAGATGGAGAAAGACAAATACCATTTAATCTGACTTATATGTGGAATCTAAAGAACAAAATAAACAAACAAAACAGAAACAGACTCATAGATACAAAGAACAAACTGATGGTTACCAGATGGAAGGGGATTTGGGGGGCTGGGTGAAAAAAAGTGAAGAGATTAAGAAGTATAATGGGTAATTACAAAGTAGTCAGTGGGGTGTGAAGTGCAGCATAGGGGATGTAGTCAATAATATAGTAATAGAACTACGTATAGTACCAGATATACTGTAGGGAATGCAGTCAATAATATTGTAATGTAACTGTATAGTACCAGGTGGGTACCAGACTATTTGGGGAGGACCTCTTTGTAAGTTACACAAATGCCTAACCACACCTGAAAGTAGTATAATAATGAATGTCAACTGTAATTGAAAAATAAAAATTAAAAAAAAAAGAAAATGGAAAAAAAATAAAGTACATTGTTGTAAGGTTCTTCTACTATTTGTGAAGTAGTACTATATTACTTGAAGGTAGATTGAGATAAATTAAAGATGTACATTATAACCCTAATGCATCCACTAAAATATACAACAAAGAATAATGGTTACTAAAACAACAAAGGAGATTAAACAGAATCCTACAAATATTCATTAGATCCAAACAAAGGTAGAAAAAAAGAGATAAAAAGAAAGACTATATGGGATAGAAAACAAATAGCAAGATTGTAGACTTAAATCAAACCATGTCCATAATCACCTTGACTGTAAATGGTTTAGGACATTTACTTCAAGAAAAATGAAGTAAAAGTACTTTTCCTTATTTCTCCTGCTAAGTAGAACTAAAACTTCCAAATATTACAAATAGAAAAAGCATAAGAAACCTCTGAAAAAATTGGAGAAAAAGACAGACTGGCTAGGGACCTCCCACCCTAAGAACAACATGGAGTGAGATCCATGAGTTTTTTGTTCATAAATCCAAGACTTGTTAGGGAATCTGGCAACAGGGAAACACCAAGAGGCATAGACCAAAAAATTTTAAAATCCTCAGCGGAGGGCAACATTCTTGGTAACCAAAGTACCAGAAAGGGGGAGGCCTAGAAAAATCAAAAACTTTTAAACAGTAACTGCTCTACTCAAGCCAAATGGCACAGTGAAAATGATAGCCTGAACTCCAACCCTACCAGCAAAGGCTGAGAGTGGAACTTAGTCTTCCACCATTGTCAGGCATTAAGGAGGATCCCCAAGTTCCCTATGAAATGGTTTCAGAGCAGCCCAAGTAGAGCCAGGATTTTCATCCCTGCCAGGAAGTACTGAGGTCTGTCCTATGGTATCACATGAGACTACATGGGGAGCCTGGACTTGGCCTCAACCCAATAATAATGAGGAAACCCTCACCCTCCATGTGCTGGGATGGAGTCAGAAGAGGCCTAGTGGAGAATGTGGAAAGTGAGTCCACTGTTCTTCTGTGTCAGTAGAGGCCATGCAAGGAGCAGTAAGGAAGTAGTCCTGCCCCTACTGGCCAAGGTTGTATCAGAGGAGACCTAGTGTGGAGCTGAGATTCTCATACATTCCTATTAATAGCAAAGAAGCTGAGAGAGGAACTTGGACTTTTACCCCATGTGGAAGTAAAGGCAGAGCTCCACCCCACCTCTGCCAAAGAAGTGTCAAAAGAAGTCAACTAAGAGAAGACTTAAATGAGACCCAGCATCTTGTAATGCAATTTCAAAAATGTCCAGGTTTCAATCAAATACTACTTGTTATACTAAGACATAGGAAAATCTCAACTTTCAGGAAAAAAGTTAATCAAGAGATGCCAACACCAAAATGACGGAAATATTATAATTATTTGATGTGAATATCAAGCAGCCATCATGAAAATGCTTCAATAATTTGAGCATTTTAAAAAACAAATAAAAAATAGAAATCTCAGCAAAGAAATAGAAAATATGAAGAACCAAATGAAAAATTTAGAACAGAGAAATATATAAAGAACCCTCCCCCCCCGGATGGACACAATATCAAAATGGAGGAGAGAGAGAAAAGAATAGTGAATTTGAGGTCAGAACAACAGAAATTACCCAAAATGACCAATAAAGAGAAAATAGACTACATAACAAAAAAGAACAGGGCCCCAGGGGCCAGTAGGGCCATCACAAAATATCTAATATTTATATCATTGGAGTCCCAGAAAAGAGAAACTGAGTAGGACAGGAGCAGGACAAGAATAAATAGTAGATGAAAACTTTACAAATTTGGCAAATGACATAAACCTATAGACTGAAGAAGCTGAACAAACCTCAAATATGATAAACCCAAAAAAATCTATGACAAGACATAGCGTAGTCAAACTTCTAAAAGCAAAGGAAAAAGAAAAAAAATCTTGAAAGCAGTGAGAGAGAAATGACATTTTACCTATAGGGGAAAAACAATTAAAATGATAGTGTACTTCTCATTAGAAATCATGGAAGCCAAGAGGAAGTGACAAAATATTTTTCAAATGCAAAACAAAATAACGGTCAACCCAGAATTCGATGTACTTCAGGAATAAAGGAAAATCAAGGCATTCTCATACAAAGGAAAACGAAGAAGATTTGTTGGCAGCAGATCTACCATAAAAGAATAGCTAAAGGAATTTCTCTAAACAGAAGGGAAATAATAAAAGAGAAAGTCACAGAACATTAAGAATGAAGTAAGAAAAGTAAAAATAAAAAATGGGGGTTGGGAGTAAATACAATATGTATTCCTTCTCCTCTTGTGTTTTCTAAAGTATGTATAATGGTGAAATAAAAATGATAACATGGATGATGGTAGTTTTCAGTATATGTAGAGGAAATATTTAAGACAATAATATTATAAATAGTGGAGAGTAAAGGGACATAAAAGTAAGTAAGGCCTCTACATTTTACTTTAATAAGTAAAATGTTGACACCAGTAGATAGTGATAACTTACATATATGTAATATAATATTTACAGCAACCAGTAAAGAAAATATACAGAGATAAACTAAAAACACCTTAGATAAATCAAAATAAAATTCTAAAAATTGTCAGATAACACATAGGAAGGCAGGGAGAATAAAATAGAAAAAATCTGTACAAACAAAACAAAAAATAAATGGACGACTTAAACCTTAACATATCAATAATTACATTATATATGAGGGTCTAAATATACCGATGAAAAGATTGGCAGGGTAGTTTAAAAAATGACCCTACTATCTGCTACTTAAGAGAAACTCATTCAAATATAATGTATGTTGGATGAAAGTTAAAGGAGAGAATCAAATAAAGCAAGAGTTGCTATTTTAATATCAAAGTTGATTTCAGAAATAAAATTTCCAGAGAAATAGATGTTATATAAAGCTATGAGTCAACCCACCAAGAAGACATACCAATCCTAAATGTGATGCACAAATGAATGACAGAGCTACAAAATATGTGACCCCCAAACTGGTAGAACTGAATGGAGAAATAGACAAATATAGAATTATAATTAGAGACTACAACACCTCTAAACAATTGATAGACAAGACAGAAAATCAGCAAGGATATAGAACAACACCACTATCAAACAACAAGATCTAATCAACATTTATTGAACACTCTCCCTTATAAGAACAGACTATACATTCTTTTCAAGTACTCACAGAACCTATACCTAAATCAGGCATATCCTGTGCCATAAAACAAACCTCAACAATTTAAGAGAAATGAAAATACATAGGATGCACTCTGTGAGGACAATGGAATAAAACTAGAGATTAATAACATACAGAAAATAGAAAAATCACCATACACTTGAAAATTGAACATTATATTTGAAATAATCTGTGGGTCAATAAAGAAGTCCCAAAGGAAATTTAAAAATACATTGAACCAAATGAAAAGGAAAACATGACATGTCAAAATTGATTAGAATCAGCCAGGGTGGTGCTGAAAGGGAAATTTCTAACACTAAATTCTGGCATTAGGAAAAAGGAAAGTTCTCAAATCTAAACTCAAATATCAAAGAACTTAAAAAAAAAAAAACTAAAGCTAAATAAATCCAGAGTAGTAGGAAGAGAGAAATAATAAAGAACAGAAAGCATTGATATTGACAACAGAAAAAAAAGAAAAACAGATAATCAGTAAAACAAATCTGATTATTTTTAAAAGATCAGTTGAGAGATTTGACAAATTTCTAATAAGCTGAACAAGAGAGAAGACAAAAATTACCAATATTGTAAATGAAATGGGTTATTACAATTTTTACATACATCAAAGGGACACAAGGGAATTCTATAAAAACTCTGTGAAATCTTAGATGCAGTCTTGAAAGGCATGAACTATATCACATCTCATCCACTGTGAAACATCATTTGAATAGCCTAATAACTATTTGGGATAACTTTAAAAGTTCTGAAAAATGAAATCTGCAGGCCCAGATGATTTAACCATAGAATTCTACCACACATTTAAAAAGCAAGTAACATCAATTCACAATCTTTTCCAGAGCATAGAAAAGAAGGGACATCTTCCTAATTAGTTTTATAATCAACTATGATTATAATAAGAAAAACCGAATCAGTACAAAAATAAAAAATCACAGACCAATATAACTCATGAATATAGACACAAAAATACTTAACAAAATATTTACAAATAGAAATTGACAATATAAAAAAGAATTACACACCATGACCAAGTGGAGTTTGTTCCAGAAATAGAAGACTGATTCAATATTGAGAAATAAAAATTAAGCTAAAAAATAAAAATTACATAATCATATAAGTAGGTGCTAAAGAAAAAATATTTGACAAAATTAAGCCCTCATTCATGAGAAAAGTAGGAATAGCAGGAAATTTCCTTGGCCTGATAAAGATCATTTACAAAACAAACAAATAAACCCCATGGTTAACACTATTCCTAGTTGTGAAAGACTGAATGCTTTTCCCCTAAGACTGAGAACAAGGCAAATATATTCATTCTCACCACTGCTATTAAACAAAACACTGGAAGTTCTAGCCAGCACAATAATGTAATATAGGAAATAAAAGCCATCCAGATGTGAAAGAAGAAACAAAATCGTTCCTACTTGCAGATAAAATGATTGTTTACATAGGAAAAACTAAAGAATTTTTTAAAATCTCCTAGAACTAAAATGTGAGTTCAGCAAGGTCACAAAATACAAAATCAGGATACAAAAATATATTGTATTTCCATGTATTAGCAATAAACATGTAGACATCAAAATGAAAAATAAAATGCCATTTACAATTACTCACAAAAATAAAATACTTAGGTGTGAATCTTACGACATGTATGAAAGCTATATTCTCAAAGTTTCAAAATGCTTATAAAATTATGAAAAAAATCTAAATAAGCGGAGATATACCATATTCATATGGAAATGCAAAGAACCTACAGTAGCCAAAAAAAACTTTAAAAAAAGAGCAAAGATAGAAAACTCACATTATCTAATTTAAAGACTTAATATAAAACTAGAGTAATTAAGGCAGTGTGGTACTGGCATCCTGATAGAGAAAGAAATCAGTGTAACAAAATAAGGAGTACAGACATAGGCCTGTACATTTGGAGATGACTGATTTTCAACAAAGATACAAATTCAATTTTTGACAAAGATAATCTTTTCAAGAAGTGGTACTTATATAATTGGATATTCACATATGAGTAAAACAAATACATTTGATCTGTACTTTATACAGTGTATAAAAATTAACTCAAAATAGTGATATACCTAAATGTACAACCTAGAACTGTAAAATGTCTAGAAGGAGACATAGGAGAAAATCTTTGTGATCTTTGGTTAGAGATATTTCAAATTGTGCCAAAAGCATGATCCATGAAAGGAAATTGGAAAATTGAACTTCATCAAAATTAAGAACTTACTCTCTTAGAAATACACTGTTAAGACAAGTTACAGTGGTAGAAAACATTTGCAAATCACACATGTGATAAAGCACTTGCATTTATAACAACAATAAAACTCTCAAAATTTAATAATAAGCAAAAACCAACACAATATATAATTTGGGTAAATAATTTGATCAGACTCATTACCAAAGAAAACATACAGGTGACAAATAAGCACATGAAATGATGCTCAACATTGTTAGTTATTAGGGACATGCAAATTTTAAACACAATGAGGTGATGCCTGGGAAGATGGCAAAGCAAAAAGCTCGAGGAATTCATTTCTCCACAGAAACAACATGTTAGCTGGCAGGAACTATCTGAGCAACTGTTTTTGCAATTTTGGTCTAATAGAGCTCTTGCAGCATCCAGAGGATTACTTAATGAAGTGCTTGGTAAATTTCATTAATTTTGATGAATTTCAACTACTGCATGGAAGTGGCTATCATACTTCATATGCCAGCACTCCAGTAGTCAGCTGCCTAGTTCATGGTGCAGCTTGCTAGCACGAGAGTCGAGAATAAGGACCTTGCTTTCCAAAAATTGGGATTATGGGTTTGCTTTAGATCACTGAGGAACTGGCATAGAAATTAGCCATCGTCACAACCATTGTCACACCCCCAAAAGGCTGAAATGTCTTCCTGGCTAGCAGAAAATGTAAAGAGACAGTACCTATATTTTCCTCCTTTTAGAGTCAGATGTTTAAGGAAATCTTTTTCAGGTCACTCGTTGACTGCAAGGACAATGGAACAAAAACATCAGTGACCATGGAACAAGGAACATGTGCTTCCCAAAAATAGTTTGGAAAAGTTACAATTGAATGGCTTCAGCCTTCAACAAGGAAAACCTGTCAATCCCTGATGAGGAGAATTAGAACTCCAGAATTTCAACACCATTATAGTTTGGGTTACCACAACTCAAAATGTCCAGTTTTCAACAAAAATTATAAAACATACAAAAAAATTAATAAAGTGTAGCATCTTTAAGAAACAAAAGAATTTAACAGAAATCATCCCTGAGGAAGCCCAGACATTTAATTTATTAGTCAAAAACATTAAATCAACTTTCTTAAATATGTTAAATCAGTTAAAGGAAATCATAAACAAAAAACCAAAGGAAATCAAAAAACAATATCAGTACAAAATGAGAGTACAAATTAAAATAAACAATAAATAGATAGAAATTATTTGTTAAATGAATAGAAATTCTGGAGCCAGAAAGTGAAATAACTGAAAGAAAAATTCACTGGAGGCAATCAACATCAGATTTGAGCAGATAGGAGAAAGGATGAGCTGAAGATAAGGACAATTGAAATAATAAAATCAGAGGACAGAAAGAGAGAAAAATGAAGAAAAATGAACAAAGTTTGAAAGACTTGTAGGATATCATATAATGGACCAACATATGCATAATGGGAATACCAGAAGGAGAACAGATTGAGAAAAAGCAGAAAAATGTATTTGAAGAAATAGTGGCCAAAAACTATCCAACTCCAAGCTCTGTAAACTCAGAGATCAACCCCTACCCACATTATTATCAATTTTTTCTTTTGTCAAAACCCAAAGATAAAGAAAGGATCTGTAAAGCAGAAAGAGAAGTGACAAATTCATGTATAAGAAGTCCTCAATAAGATTAACAGCTGATTTCTCCCCATATACCACAAGGCAGTAGGATGACATGTTTAACATCCTGAAAGAAAAAACTTGTTAACCAAGATTTCTGTGTTTGACAAAGCTATCCTTCAAAAATGAAAGAGAATTTAGGACAATCTCAGGTAGCAAAGGCTGAGGGGTTCCATTACCAGTGGATTCACAAGAAATGCTAAATGCCCTTCAAGAAATGCTAAAGAGAATTCTTTCGGCTAAAATAAAAGGACACTAGACAGCCATAAGAAAAAATAATAAACAATAATAAAAGCAACTTTGTAGGTAAAATCCAATATTGTACTTTTTATTTGTGACATCTCTCTTCTATATAAATTAAATGTCAAGTGCATAAACAATAATTGTAAATTAATGTTAAGGGGACTACAATGCATAAGGAGGTAATCTGTGACACTAACAACAGAAAGGGGGAGAAATGAAGATGTTTCAGAGTAGAGTTTTTGTAAACTATTAAAACTAATTATGTATTATTCAGACTGTGTTGTTATATAAATTTAATATGTTAATTTTAATCTCTCCAAAAAGTCAATTAATGGAAGATTGAAGTTTGAAATCATAGAAGACAAATAGCTAAATCCTTATTTACCAATAATCGCATTAAATGTAAAAGGATGAATCTCTCAAAATACAGATGTGGAAGATCAGATTTTAAAAACCTGGATTCATCACTCTTATGTTTACAAGATATTCACTTTAGGTATAAGGATAAAAATACATTTATTGCAAAAGAATAAAAAAATGTATTCCATGAAAAAGTAACCAAAAGGGAGCTGAAATGGCTATATTATTGTCAGACAAAATATACTTTAAAATAATAAAAGTTACAAAACGTAAAAAAGACATTATATACTAATAAAAGATTAACACAGCAAAAAGATGTAACAGTTATAAACAGAAATCTACCACCTTCCTATTTGTTTTCTATTTGTTCCATATGCCCTTTGTTCCCCTTATCTTCTTTTTTGAATCTTCGTTTAGATCACTGAGTATTTTGTATAATTCTATTTAATCTCCTTTGCTGTTCTAGTAGCCATTAATATTTTTTGTTTATTTTAGTGGTTGCTTTAGGGTTATAGTGTACATCTTTAATTTATTTCTATTTATCTTCAAGTGATAACTGCACTACTTCATATGCAAAAGAAGCCCCAAAACATATAAAGCAAAAACTGACAGACTGAAAAGAGAAACAGTTTTATAATAATAGTTGGAAAATATACCACTTCAATAATGTATAGAAAAAAACCAGCAGATGATCAATAAGAAACTGTGACTTGCACAACACTTTAAACCAATTAAACAAAGCAGACATGCAGAATACTCAACCCAACAACAGAAGAGTACACATTTTTCTTGCATGTACCTGGAACATTCTCCACGGTATACCATATTTTAGGCCGCATTAAAAAGACTGAAATCAAGTATCTCTTCTGATCATAATGGAATGAAATTAGAAATAAATAACAGAGGTAAACTGGAAAATTCACAAATATGCGGAAATTAAACAACATATTGTTACACAAACAATAAGTCAAAGAAGAAATCATGAGGAAAATTAGAAAATACCTTGAGATAAATTAAAATAAGAACAATCTACAAAAACTCATGGGATGTAGCAAAAACAGTGCTAAGATGGAAATATTTATAGTTCTAAACACATGTTAAAAAAGGAAAAATATCTCAAATTAATAACCTAATTGTACAGCTTAAGAAACTAGAAATAGGACAAACTAAACCCAAAGCTAACATAATAAAATGAAATAATAAAGGTTAAAGCAGAGATAAAATAGAGAGTAGAAAAGCAATAGAGAAAATCAACAAAACCGAAAGTTAGTTCTTCGAAAAGATCAACAAAAACACCCAAGAATGGCTAGGAAAAAAAGAAAAAAACTAAAATTGCTAAAATCATAAATGAAGGTGGAGACATTACTACCAATTTTAAGAAATAAAAAGGATAATAAGAGAATACTATTAACATTTGTACATGAACAAATTGGATAGCCTAGATTAAAATGGAAAAATTTATAAAAACACGATTTACCAAAACTGAATCATAAAGAAATAAAAAATCTCAGTAAACCTATATCTAGTATAAAGATTGATTCAGTAAATAAAAACCCGCCAAAAAAGAAAGTCCATGATTAGATGGCTTCAATGCGAATTCTACCAAACATTTAAAGACAAATTTAACACCAATCATTCTTAAAATCATCAAAAAAATTAAAAAGAAGGGAAAACTTTCAAACTCATTCTGAGGCCAGAATTAATTACCTTGATACCAAAATCAGACAAAGATACTACAAGAAAAGACATATATAGATCAATTTCTCTTTTGAATATAAATGCAGAAGTCCTCAATAAATTACAGGCGAACTGAATTCAGTAGTATATTAAAAGGATTTTACATCAGGACTATATGGGATTTATTCCCAGAATGGTTTAAGGTGGTTCAACATCAAAAATCAACAATGTGATATACCACATTAATAGAACAAAGAGGGAAACAACCCACAATTATCACAATTGATGCAGAAATAGCTTTAGAAAAATTAAACACATTTTTCTGTTAAAAATACTTAATAAACTAAGACTAAAAAGGAACTTCCTAAATACGATAAAAACCATATATGAAAATACCACAGCTAACATCATACCCAATGGTGAAAGACAGAAATCTTTTCTCTAAGATTAGGAACAAGACGAAGGTGTCCACTTTCACCATTTCTATTCAACACAGTACTAGAAATCTGAGCTGGGGCAATCAGGAAAAGAAATAAAACATGTTCCAATAGAAAAGGAAGAAGTAAAACTGTCACTATATGCAGATGACATGATACTATATTAGAAAACCCTAAAGACCACCAAAAAATTATTAGAATTATTAAATAAATTCAGTGAAGCAGCAGGTTACAAAATTAGTGTACAGAAGAAATTTGTCATGTTTTATACACTAATAATGAATGATCAAAAAGAGGAATTAAGAACACAATCCCATTTACAAACACATTTTAAAAAATCTAAAATTAAATTTAATGAAGAAGGTAAAAGACCTGTACTCTGAAAACTATAAGCTAATGAAGAAAGACACAAATAAATGGAAAGATATACTGTGGGTATGGATCGGAAGCATTAATATTACTAAAATGTCCATATGATGCAAAGCAATCTACAGATTCAGTGCAATAGCTATCAAAATACCAAACACATTCTTTTCAGGTCTAGAAAAAGTAATCCTAAAATTTATATGGAACCACAAAAAAACCATGAATAGTCAAAGCGATCTTGAGAAAGAAGAACAAAGTTGGAGGGGGTCACGCTCCTATTTTTCAAACTGTATTACAAAGCTATAATAATCAAAAACAGTACGGTTCTGGCATAAAAACGGACACATAGATCAATGGAACAGAATAGAGAGCTCAGAAAACAACCCTCACTTGTATGGTTAATTAATCTATGACGAAGGAGGTAAGAATAAACACTGGAGAAATGACAGTTTCTTTAATAAGTGCTGGGAAAACTGGACAGACACATGCAAAAAATTGAAACTGGACCACTCTCTTACAGAAAATACAAAAACAAACTCAAAATGGATTAAAGACTTAAATTTAAGATTAGAAACCATAAAACCCCTTGAAGAAATAGGCAGTATACTCTTTGTTATTAGTGATATTTTTTTGCACATGTCCCCTCAAGCAAGAGAAACTTTCTGAATGTAATTAAATTTAAATGTACACTTAAAATGGCTAAGTAGGAATTTTCACAATTAAAAAAGTTAGCATTGTAATATACCAAAACCCACTAAATTGTACACTTTAAATGGGTGAACAGTATGTGAATTGTATCTCAACAAAGCTTTTAAAAAATCACAATGAAACCCCACCACACACCTATTAGAATGGCTAAAATTAAGAATGCCTATTACTAAGTGCTAACAAAGATGTTGAAGTGAAACTCTCACACTGCTAATGAGAAAACAGTCTGGAGCTTTCTTTAAAAGATCTGGAAAATCATATTGAATGTCAACTCTAATTGAAAAATAAAACTTTTTTAAAAAAAGTTCTGGCAAATGGGGCCCCTGCAACCCAGAGAGTGTGGTAGAAATCCCTGTTTGTTTGTTTTTGTATTTTTTTTTTTCCTCTCAGAAGCCTACCGGCCTCACCAAGAAGCACTGCAGAGGCCAACACGATGACACAGTCAACTCAACCCTGAGAGAAAACCTGTCTTTCCAGCCAGGGGAAGCAGGAACAAGTAACCCTGGGGTCTGAAGAATGTGGAAGAAGTTCACATTTATTTTTAATGTTTTCTCTCTTTGCCTGAAGGCAGTTCCTTTTGACAAAATCATGGGACATGTTGGCATGTAACAGAGAGAAACCCCATCTTTTTAGCAGGAAAAAGGACCCTTGGGAGCCAGAGAGTCTAGGGGGCATCCTGGAAAAGAGACACCTGGAAAGGGGCCTTTCCAATTCTATGTATGAGCAGACACATTTCTGTGCTCAGCTCAGACTTGTACAGCACTTTGAAAATGTATTAACATTGGAATTTCTACAAATAGAGAACAGGACAGGATTTGTGGTCTGAGGCTAACCATGGTGATTGCCTCCTAAAACAGGAAAATCAAAATCCTCCAGAGAACTTTTTTGGGCATTTTTGCACACAGAGTCTCCCAACATAAAACAGTTGTTGCTTTGCACAGCAGTACAGAACCATAAAAAAAATGGCGATGCAAGCTAAAACTATGCTGTGCTATCTTGATAATCAATGGGTAAAAATATGATTTTCTGTGACTATTAGAAATTATCATCAAAACATTAAAAACTCATGTTGTCAGTTGTAAATGCATATGGAAATGAGCCAGATAGTAAAACTAATATTAAATTTTGTACACAGTAATTAAAAACATTAGCAACACTGAGAATTAAAATGTTTATTTTTGTCTTTATAAAAACATTTTTCAATAGTTCTTTGAATAGTGCTTACCTTCTTAAGTTGTATAACTTATTTGAAAATATTTGTCATATTCCTTTCTAAGTTTGGATTGGCTTCCAACATTTTCTCCTTTGTGTTTTTAATGTCGTGAAAGATCTCCAACAAGTTCCTTTAATATGTGGTTTTTTGCTGGTGTCTCTTACTCTGAGACATCTGCATCCTTTTCATCACTAGCAATTTCCTCATGTATTTGATAACTTCACCTTTGCTAAGTCCCTGTGGCTTCATGTCTGAGTGTCTGGAATGGCAGCAAAGTTGACATCCCCATAGTCATCTACTTGATGATGCCATTTATGTTTAACTTGAATTTCACTTTCACTGTTCTCAGAGTTCATTTCTTTGTTGTACTTTTATCTTTGTTGGCCAATTCCCTTCTTCAATTAACGTTTTGTAAACTGTCATGTGGATTTATCACTGGAAGAATAGAGGGTGACACAACAACATGCTTTGCTGTCTGTGTGTTTACTAACAGATGCTTGTGACCATTCACCAACAGACTGCAAGAAGGAACATCACTGACCACTGAGCATGACGCCATCTGTTATTTATGTAGTGATTGGTGGACTGAGGAGCTAGCAGTAAGTTTGCACTTCATGCAATTACTCGTAGTTAACATACTGGGGTAACTGAAATTTGAACCATGGTGTTAGGGTACTGGTGTCAACTAAACTCTGGTAACTGAAATCTCAGAATGACCAAAGTCTAATTCTGGCTTACTTCCAAAGAGACAGAAATTAGGCTCCAACTTTTGAACAGAGGATTGTCAACAGACTTGCGGACATATTTTAGAATTACCACATTCCTAAAAAATAGTTTCACACAATATAGAATTCTGGGTTGATGTTTCTTTCCTATTAATACTTTAAAGATACAGTTTCACCACATTCTGGCTGACACGATTCTTGATTAGATATCTGTGGATATCCACAATTCAAATTGTTGTTTCCTGCATCGAAAGGGTTGTTTTTCTCTGGCTGATTTCAAGATATTTTTTATTTTTGTTTTACAGCAGTTTGATTTTGACATACTAGGCAACCTGTTTAGATTTTGCTGAGTTTCTCGAACCAATATATTTATATTGTACATGAAATCGAGGAAGTTTTGAGCTTTTATTTCTTCAAAACTCATTTTTTTGAGCTATTTTTTTCCCTTGCTTTCTGGGACTTTAATGCCAAAAATATTAGGCCTTTTGATACTGTCTCACAGGTCCCTGACTCTGTTCATTTTGTTTTATCCTTTTCCTTAGTGTTCCTCAGATTGGTTAATTTTTATTGATCTGACTTCAATTTCCTGGCTCTTTCTTCTGTTATTTCCACTCTACTAAGAAGTCTATCCATTACATTTCTTAAAAATTTCAGAAATGATATTTTTTAGTTCTGAAGTTCCCATTTGGAATTTTTATAGTTTCTTATGTTTCTGTCAAGAACTTCTGAGGCATACCTCAGAGATATGGCGGGGTTCAGTTCCAGACCACCTTAATAAAATAAATATCACAATAAAACAAGTTGTAGAGGGTATTACCTTCTTTTTGCCTGTAGAGGGTATTACCTTCCATTTGTAAAAGCCACAGCATCTGTGAAGCACAATAAAGTGAAATACAACAAAATGAGAGATGCTCGTATTTGTCTTAAGAAAGTGGTTACAATAGCTGTTTTCAAGATTTTGTCTGATGATCCAACATTTGGGTCATTTTTGGCTGGACATGTGTTGATTATCTTATCCCTTATGAATATATTCCTGGGTCTTCGTGTGTCTAGTAATTTTGTATTGTATCCTGGACATTTTGAATATATTGTGAAATTGCAACCTCTTAAAATGCTCTGGAGAATATTGATTTTAAGCAGGCAATAAACCCAGTTAGTTGGAGACTGCAAATTCTGTCTCTCCTTCTGTGGGTGGTGATTCCAATAGCAGCTCAAGTTTCAAAACTTCTGTTCACTTCTTTGGGTCTGCCCATGCACGAGCAGCTTAGGCCTGAGCCTAAGACTTGCATCATTTTTATACAGTCAGGGGTACAAGCTCTCTTCTCTAAGATTCCCCAGCGTACACTGTTTGGCTCACAGGAACTTCTTGGAGTTTTTGTTGCCCATCCTGCCTTTTCATCATACAAGGATGAGATCTCCTTCAAGAAGGGCTGGGAAAGAAAAAGAAGCAAGGTATATCTATATCTATGTCCATGTCTACACCTATATCTCTCATCTCTATATCAATTGAGAGAGAGAGAGAGAGAGAGAGAGAGAGAGAGAATACACAGGGATTTCCTTCTGCAATCTCTCTGGCTCCTAGGGACTCCATGTCCTGATCCTCTGGCCAGGAAGAAAGGGCTTTTCTGGGAGTTTTTGTTGCATGAGCCAACTGGGAAGTTCTGTGACTAGGGCCACTATCATCTCAAAGCTGGGAAAGTTAAGAGAATAAAAACCTGAAAAACTCATTTCTGTTCATACACTTTTTCAGGTTTTGAAACCCCCACCCGACCAATGCGCCTGCCATTATTTACTTTTCAGAGTCTGCAGGGAGTTGATAGATAATTTTGTACAGAATTTTTAATTGCAATAAGTGGAATGAGAGGCTGTAGTGTGCTGACTCTATCTTAGCCAACACAAGGAGTCTAAAAACCCTCAAAATCGCAAAAAGTGTAAGCTCGATTTTATTTTTTAAGGTAATCGAGTGTTCTTTTCCAAGCGGCTTCAGCATTCTTTTTTGTCTCCTTCGTTAGCAACAGGAAATTTCAGAACAGTTTGTTTGGCAGGTGAAGAATCTAATATGTTATGGTCTTTTTTTTTTACCAAATGAGAAACTTTCAAACTGTACCTTTGTTTCACTTGTTCCTTAATTTAACAGAACTTAACTTTAGCATTTCTTAAAGATGTTTTTAAAAGGTTTTTGATTACTCAAAGTATTATAGTACTGCATTTTTGAATCCCAAATTGGTTTCTGCTGTGTATTTAAATTTGATGTAAGGTATATGAAGATTAATTTGTCACTACCCTGTTCAAAACACTATTTATATGAAGCAAACCTTAGTAAGAAAAAAATATTTTGGAAAAGTTTTTATAATTAGCTTAAAATCATGTCTATTTTCTTTGATTTACATGTGGGAAAAGGTTTAGCTTATTTCAATAATAAAGAATCTTCACAATCAAAAGGATTGCTTTAAAATCACATCAAATAAATATGCAAATTTTAATAAGAAATGTTTGATTTTAAAACATACGCTCTCTGTCTTGCTGCAGTTTTAAGACAAACCAAATTATACAGTCTACTAGTAATACAGCATCAGAAACTGTATCTGCAGTAATTAGCTGAGTAAGAGTGTGTGGAGTTTCTGATCAGCTCTTTTGCAAAATGCCATAGAAAAGAAGAGCTAGTTAACCTGTTGCTAAGCAACAATGCCTCATAGACCAGAACTTCTGGAAATCGAAGAGAGGGTAAGGGTATGAATTGTCCAAATTCACAAAGAGAAAGACTGGGTGCAGTGTACAAATGAATAGAGATCCGGGAAACTACCTTTTGAAAACTCAGCAAAGGCTTTACAAGTGAGTATTTGAGAGGCCCAGTTCTCAAGTTTTTCCATGCACGCAAACACACACAGAACTCTAAGGAGTTTGCATGTGTAAGGGCCAAAGATTAACCCCCAAATTGCTCGATAAATTCCACCTTTCATAGGTAGTAAAAGAAAATCGACACTAAAATTTTACTAAGAGATTGTTAAGTTTCAAATCTAAAGCACATAGAATTCAGCAAAATCAAATGAAAAGGTTAGTATTTTTACAGATTTGAGCTTTGGATCTTTCCTGAAATTAAGTTGCTAATATTACAGAAAGAAGGTGTTTAAAGAGATTGAAATGTTCATCTCTCTTCAGAAAATCTTAAATATGTAAATATTGGTTGTTTTCAGGTAGAACCACTGAGTAGTTCTTGGCCAACAGTCTTTCTAACCTGGAGAAAATATTAAATCAAAAAGCAGGAGAATAATTGGAATAGGAGATACCATTATTTCAAATCCTGTGGCTACCAAAACTTTTCTTTTTTTGTGGTTTTTATTTAAAATTGTTTCTCCTGCTTATTAAGGTTAACATTGCAAGTAGAGTTGTAATATATTTAAAGTGTACAGTGAGATGATTTCTAAAAATAATATATTGTGAAAGGATTCCCACAATCTCACCCATCATCTCCAATAGTTACCTTTTTTCGGAGGCTGGGTGGGAATGCTTAAGATCAACTCTCTTAGCATATTTTAATTATACAATATTATCACCTGTAGTCACCATGAAATACATTAGATCCTCAGAACTTATTCATCTTATAACTGAAAGTTTACACCCTTTTACCTATCTCTCCCCACTTACTTCACATCCCCTCCCCCATACACACAGACCGTGGTAACTATTATTCTACTTTTTGCTTTTATAAATTCAACTTTTTTTTTTTTTTTAAGATTTCACATATAAGTTACACCATACATTGTTGGCCTTTCTCCTTCTGGCTTTTTCTGCTCAGCTTAATGCCTTCGAGGTTCACCCATGTTGTCACAAATGGTAGGATTTCCTTCTTTTATAAGGCAAAGTAATGTATGTGATGCTGGACATCTGGACAGGGTGGGAGTCAACACCAACCTGGAGCTCCATTGATCAGGTTCTTGTCTTATGCCATGAGAAAGAATTCAAGGACACGACAAACAGCAAGCAGGAAAGGGCAAGTTTTATTAAAGCTTAAGAACACACTTAAGATAAAAGTGCAGGGAGCTCAGAGAGAGAGTCTACCCTAAGCTGTCTGAATTATGGGCTTTTGTTATCTTGGGGGTGGGGAGTGTCCCAAGGTTAACCAGTCTGACCCCAGTCTTGGCTTGTTTCTTATGCCACCTGGAGGGGAGGAGGCCCAAGGCCATCTACCTTGTCTCCTCACTTTGACTTGTTTCTCTTGCTGGAGCCTCAGGCTTGAAGTCAAAACTGGGAGAGAGTTGAGTAAGGGACAAGGGAGAAAGTCCAGAGCTGCAGGAAACAGGCTGAATAAGGGACTAAGGAAAAATTCCAAAGCCTTATCTTGGAGCGGTTGGGGGAACTTCTCTAGGCTAACTCTTTTGCCTCATAGGAAGTAAATGGTATTCCTGAGTTCTGTGAGCCCTTCTAGGAAATTAAGTAAACCCCAGAAAGGGGTTGTAAGAACATCCAATTTATGGCCCAATAGTCAGAAGCACAGATAACAACATGATATTGTGATTGGCATTTGAGGTGAGGGAGGGGCAATCTTATGGAACTGAGCTTGTGGGGTCTGATGCTATCTTCAGGTAGACTTGAGTTAAATTATATGACACCAAGCTGGTGTCACAGAATTGCTTAGAATGTGGAAAATCCACACATCTGTTTTCTGAAGTGAGTGGTGTTGTAGTGAAATATTGAGAGTAGAAGCAACAAACAAAAATGAGTTTTCCCTCTAGACCCTATATATATAGCAGCCTTTAAATGTCTTCAGTTGGTAAGAGTTTGTCCCCTGTTTCTCCTAGGGGTCTCAGCTGCTCTATTACATTCCTCATTAAGTAGTGTCTTTCCCAGATCTGTACACCCTCCAGGCTTTCACAAACCAAGCCCTCTGCTTCCTGCAGACTGCCCTAACCTGGGATCCATGTTGCTTTGGGCCTTCTGTACTCTGAGTTCAAAATCAGTCTCCAATAAGTCAGATTGTTTCAAATTCACTCTGCTCTGTTCTCTCTGAGGTGAGTTTGCCTGACTGGAAAGTACATTTCATTACCTAATTTATTTTTCATGTGTTCTCTACTATTTACTATTAACACTTCTTAGAGGTACAGATATTTTCAGAAGCTCTCATAGGAATTTAATTATATATTAGAAAATTAAGTAACTAACTGAAAATAGCTGTCATGTAGGTCCACATGCAGATTTGGATGAAGTCACAGATTGATTACAGTAAAATACAACAGAGTTTCTTTGTTGTCATATAGTTATTGTATGCCTACTGTATAACGGGTATTGGAGATAAAACAATGAAAAAGTGGAAAAACAGTCCCTGTTCTTAGGAAGCTTGCAGTGAGGAAGGGGAGACAATATACAAACAAGGATGTGACTTAGCATGTCAAATGATAATTAGAGCTGTAAAGAGAAATAGGACGGGAAGGTAGTAGAGGAAGTGACATGTGCGGAAGTTATCACTGTTCCTACTGGTTGATTATAGGAAAGGATCTGGGAAGCCCTCATTGCAGAGAGACATTTGAGCAGAGACATGAAAAAAAGGAGGGAGACCACTGTGTAGTGTCATGGGCAGAGATTCAAGGTAAAGAAACAGAAAATGTCAGGTTCTAGGAGCATCTTGGCACACTTGAGAACTGGCATGCAAGCCTGTGAGGCTCCAGCATGAGAAATAAGTCAAGGGGAGGAGACAAAATAGATGGCCTTGGGCCTTCTCCTCCCCTCCAGGTAGCATAAGAAACAAGCCAAGACCAGGGGCAGGCTTGTTAACCTTGGGACACTCCCCACCCCCAGAAAACAAAAGACCATAATTCAGAAACCACAGGGAAGGTCATGTGATGCTCAAAGGAGATGCACACATTTTAGCTTGAACTCTGATGAATAGAATGCTATCGGGGATTTGAGCCAAGGAGAGATCCAATTAGATTATCTGGTGCAGGGTGGAGAGCATAGTGCAGGGGTGAAGGCAAGAGGAGGGCATGGCTAGAAGTCACGGTCATCCTGTCTAGAGGTGATGACAATTCTGAACAGATACAATAAGGGGAGGGAAAGAAAGGGTCAAAGAGGTCATATTCTGAAGCTAGATATAGAGGTTTTGGTGATGGGGAGGAGTTAAGGTGGAGAGAGGGGAGAAGTCAAGAAAGATCACGAAGCTGGGGCCTGAACACCTGTCAGGATGGAGTTGCTGTCTTGGAAAAGGAGGAGACCAAGGAAGAGCAGGTTCAGGGGGAAGTCTAGTTATTTTGGGCACGTTAGAGGTCCACATGGAGATGTTATGTTGGCAGCCGGGTGTGAATCTAGAATCTAGACTGTATGATATGGTTCAGAATGGATAAATAAATGTGGAAGTCATAACATATAGATGTCATTTAAGCCACAAGACTGGGTGAGGTCAGCAAGGGGATGAGTCGCTGAAGAAACAAAGTGGTCCAAGAACTAAGTCTTAGGTCAAAGCAGATTGGAGAGAAATAGAAACCAGAAACGAAGGCAGACATGGAAATCCAGTGAGGTCAGAAAACAAACACAATATGCACATACACACATACACACACAAAAAATTCTGTAAAATGTACTGAGCTGGAAACTAAGTGATGGAAGCATTTTAAGAAGAGAAGGACGGACTATGCCAAATGCAGCCAATAAAGTCTGAGAGATCATTTTAGGTTGATAGAAATGTTCTAAAATTGGATTGTGGTGACAGATGCACAACTTTGTATATTTACAAAGAAATCAAGAAATTAGATTTTAAGTGGGTGAGTTTTATGATGTGTAAATTATATGAACATGTTAACAGCTCAGTCATCCTGTTTCAAATAAATGTACTTAGCATACAGCAACTTAGCATTTCCTCTTTCAAAGAAAGTGAAAACACATGTGTGTAAAAAAGAGCATGTGCATGAGTGTTCATAATTTCTTTATTCATAATACCCCACATGTGGAGCAACACAAATGTCTATGAATTTGTAACATATTCAAACAATTTCAGATCACTCAGACCTAAACAGAGTGAACTGCTTCTCTATGCAAAAAGCATGAGTGGAATAAAACATCTCATTTTGAGCAAAAGAAACAGATATCAAAGTGCACATTGTGATTTTTCCCCATTTTACACTGTTCAGGAACTGTCCAATCTGATGGATATTAATAGAAGCCAAATCGGAGACTTCAAGTGGTGGGCGTGGAGGTGGGTATTGATTGACAAGTTCCATGGCGGTGTTTCCTGTATTAATAGACAAGTTCCATGTACAGACATACCTCCTTTTACTGAAGTTTGTTTTTTTGTGCTTAGCAGATGTAGGTTTGTTTGTTTGTTTGTTTGTTTGTTTTACCAATTGAAAGCAAGACCTTTCACTGGCAAAAAGATTACAACTTGCTTTATTGCCATAGTGGCTTTATTGTTGTGATCCGGAACAGAACCCACAATACCTCTGAGGTAGGCCTGCATAGATAGGGTTGTTGGATACCACAGGGAGGAGGTACAAGGTATTAAAAATCAAGTCGTACACTTAAGGCTGCTATTTTAACTATATTTTCCTTTATAGGGATATAAAAACATACAGAGACGAAAGAGAAAGATCAATAAATATTAACGGAAGTGAGCACATTTTTTTTACAAATTTCCCTCCACTCCCACCATGTCACTAATGACCAGTCCTGATCATCTGCTGCTGGTCAGGTT
>NW_006429594.1:19815-20231 GCF_000325575.1 Pteropus alecto | reverse complement strand
AGGAGCTAAACTCATGGACCTTGGACTTAAAGAGGTTTTTCGGAATTTGACCTCAAAGGAAAGGGAAGTAAAAGCAAAAATAAATGAATGGGATGACATCAAGCTAAATATCTTCTGCACCACAAAAGAAACCATCAACAAGGTAAAGAGACAACTATCCAAATGGGAAAATATATTTATGAACAATCCCTCCGATAAGAGTCTAATATCCAAAATATACAAAGAACTCATACAACTCAATAACAACGAGAACAAAATGATCCAATCAAAAGATGGGCAGAGGACCTGAACAGACACTTCTCACTAGAGGACATAAAAATGGCCAAAAAACATATGAAAAGATACTCAACATTGCTAGCTATTAGGGAAATGCAAATCAAAACCACAATGAGATACCATCTCACACCTGTTAGAAT
>NW_006429594.1:0-578 GCF_000325575.1 Pteropus alecto | reverse complement strand
TGCATGATTCCCTTTATCATTATGAAGTGTCTCTCAGTATCTTTCTTTACCTTTTTTAATTTTGAAGTCTATTTCATCAGATATTAGCACCACTACTATCACTTTTCTCTGAATACCATTTGCTTGAAATATCATTTTCCACCCTTTCACTTTGAGTCTACTTGTCTTTGGACAAGTATGGTTGGATTTTTTCTTTTTTTGATCCATTCTGAAATTTTGTGCCTTTTTATTTGTGAATTCGGTCCATTTACATTTAGGGTGCTTATTGAAACAAGAGGTCTTCTTATAGCCATTTTGCCTTTTGCTTTCTGATAGCTTGGTGTTCCCATTGATTCCTTGTCCTTCTGTGTCTGTTCTATTTATTTATTTTTTATTTTGGTTGAGTTCTGTGGGTTTTCCCTTTGGTCCTACTTTTTTATATTACATGCTTCAGGTCAGAATCTTTGGCTTTTGGTTACCATTTGAATAAGCAAATGATAGTTATATATATATAGTAGTCCATTTTCTTTTGCATGTGCTTTATCTCCATTCCCCTTTGTGAAAATGGATCTTTGAATCCTCCTCTTTTCAGTCATTGT
>NW_006429593.1:0-787 GCF_000325575.1 Pteropus alecto | reverse complement strand
TTATGTTCAGTTGGTCTAATGTGTCATTTAAGGATACTATTTCCTTATTGATTTTTTGTTTGGATGATCTGTCCATATCCAACAGTGGGATATTTAGGTCCCCTACTATGATAGTGTTTTGTCTGTTTCTCCCTTTAGTTCTGTTAGTAATTGCTTTCCATATTTTGGGGCTCCCTGATTGGGAGCATACATACTAATAAGTATTATGTCTTCTTGGTGCATGATTCCCTTTATCATTATGAAGTGTCCCTCAGTGTCTTTCTTTACCTTTTTTATTTTGAAGTCTATTTTGTCCAATATTAGTACCGTTACTCCCGCTTTTCTTAGAATGCCATTAGCTTGAAATATTGTTTTCCACCCTTTCACTTTCAGTCTGTATTTGTCTTTGGAAGTGAAATATGTCTCCTGGAGGCAGCATATAGTAGGGTTTTGGTTTTTGATCCAATCTGCAGCTCTGTGCCTTTTTATTGGTGAGTTCAGTCCATTTACATTTAGGGTGATTAGTGAAATACGAGGTCTTAGAGCCATTTTATCTTTTGCTTTCTGGTAGCTTGGTGTTTCCATTGCTTCCTTGTCCTTGTGTTTCTGTTTTCTTTATTTTGGTTGACTTTTGTGCGGTTTCCCTCTGGTCCTTCTTGTTTTATGTTGTATACTTCAGTTTTGAATGTTTGGCGTGTGGTTACCATTATGAATATGTAAAGTATAGTTATATATATACAGTTGTCCATTTTCTTCTGTGCTTGCCTCATCTCCATTCCCCTTCACAAATTTGGATCTTTGAATCCTC
>NW_006429592.1:0-315 GCF_000325575.1 Pteropus alecto | reverse complement strand
GGACAGCTGCGGGAACTTCCCTGGCAAGACCTGAGTGCACAGGCTGGCAGCGTGTCGCAGCGTGTCCCAGCGCCGTGCGCGCCACCTCCCAGCCTAAGCGTCCAGCTCACCTGTAAACAGTCCCCGCTGGTCACCGCATCCTTGGAGGAGGCCGCCAGCTGCTGTTCCCAGGGAGGCCAGGGCTGGGCACAAGGCCACAGGCGACTGGACGGGGACACTGGAGGTGAGGCGGCCTGATGGAGGGGGGAGGTCGTGCAGGGGACACATGTCGTCGCCCGGCCCACCAGTCGGGCTGACCACAGCGCCCAGGTATGG
>NW_006429591.1:0-957 GCF_000325575.1 Pteropus alecto | reverse complement strand
CGTGATCGGCACTGTTATAGGATTCTCGGAGAGACACCAGGTTCGCGTGATCGGCACTGTTATAGGATTCTCGGAGAGACGGGACACCAGGTTCTAAGCAGAAAGTAGTGCTTATTGATGCTGGCACCAGCTCAGCGGATTCCTATGCAAAGGCTGAGCTCTGATTGTAACATAACAAGCAGTTTTATACAGTGTTGTTATTCCTACACAGCTACGGAGATAAGGAAGCACATTAGTTGGTTGGCGAGCCATGAATCTACAGATGTGAGCTGGAGAGTCCTTGAGGTGGGGACAGGGCAGTCAGGAAAGGGCTTTAACTGGCTGAGTCGGTCATTTCTGTGTGGAGACTGCTGAGGTGGACACAGTCACGGAAACTGCCTGGGGACACGGCCCCAGGAGAGAGGAGCAGGGTGGTCCAGGATAAGCCCCCAGTTTCTGAAACTCTGGTG
The DNA here is from genome assembly GCF_000325575.1 of Pteropus alecto. Lineage (NCBI taxonomy): Eukaryota > Metazoa > Chordata > Mammalia > Chiroptera > Pteropodidae > Pteropus > Pteropus alecto. The sequence continues at coordinate 508 of NW_006429591.1, read as the reverse complement.
ATCTGGTCCCTGAAGACAGAATTCCTGAGGAGAAGCCAGCTTCTCAGGGAGATGATACAATCAAATGTCCCAGACCGCATCAACCTGTGGCCTTGAATGGAGTTATCATATGAATAAGGCAGGAGGAGTAAGACCCATTTCACTGATCATGGGACCTGGAGTTCAGCAGAGTGCCCCCTGAGCTTCTCCCCAGAGAGTCACATGCTCTTGGGGAGGCCAACACCTTGGCCCCCACAGAGCCAGAGCCAGAGATCAGTTTCCCTTCATGCTCCCTACTGAAAGAGGGGTGTCCTAGGAGTGTGCTTGTTCCGCAGATTTTCACAGAGGCGTTTTACTCACAGCTCCTGTCTTCAGGGAGATCAGACGCGGGTCCAGAGTGGGCTGCTGGTGGCGGGGGTGGGGGGGGCATGGAAACAGAGAGAGCAAGTCCTAGTCAGGCTCAACATGGCCCTCCAGGGCAACAACCAAGAGCAGAGGCAGCATTTTGCCTATTTGCCTCCTCCCAGTG
>NW_006429590.1:0-672 GCF_000325575.1 Pteropus alecto | reverse complement strand
TTCAGGTGTGCAACGTAGTGATTGGACATCTATACAACTTACAAAGTGATCACCTCAATACATCTAGTTCCCATCTGATACCATACGTAATTATTATAATATGATTGACTGTATTCACTAGGCTGTGCTTTACATCCCCATGACTATTTTGAAACTGCCAATTTGTACTTCTTAATCCTTTCCCCTTTTTGACCCAGCCTCCCAACCCTCCTCCCATCTGGCAACCATCACAATGTCCTCTGTATCTATGAGTTTGTTTCTGTTTTGTTTGTGTATTGTGTTCCTTAGATTCCATGTATAAGTGAAATCATATGGTATTTGTCTTTCTCTGTCTGACTTATTTCCCTTAGCATAATACCTCTAGGTCCATCCATGTTGTGGCAGATAGCAAGATTTCATCCTTTTTTATGGCTGAGTAAAAATTGGCTGAGTACATCATATATATGTGCCACTTCTGTATCCGTTTATCTCCTGATGGACACTTAGGTAGCTTCCATGTCTTGGCTATTGTAAATAATGTTGCGGTGAACACAGGGGTGCACATGTCCCTTCAGAGTAATGTTTTGGGTTTCTTTGGATAAATACCCGGAAGTGGAATTGCTGAGTCTTTCTCTGTCTCTTGCTATAGACTTTGTTGTAAAGTCTATTTTGTCTGGTATAAGTGTTTCTACC
>NW_006429589.1:0-533 GCF_000325575.1 Pteropus alecto | reverse complement strand
AGGTGTACAATTTAACAATAAGGCATATATATATAATTGTGCGTTGCTCTCCTATAGTTAAATTTTTCTGTCATCACATATTTGACCCCTTTTACCCCATCTACCTTATTCCTCCTCCTCCTCCACCCTCTGGTAACCACTAATCTATTGTCCATGTCCATGAGTCTTTGTTTCTTTGTCCTGTTCATTTGTTGCTTTTAGGTTTATATCCCACATATAAGTGATATTATGTGGTATTCAACTCTTTCTGTTTGGCTTATTTCTCTTAGCATGATTATCTCGAGGTCCATCCATGTTGTTGCAAATAGCAGTATTTCATCTCTTCTTATGGCTGAGTAATATTCCATTGTATATATGTACCATATCTTCTTTATCCAATCATCTCTCGTAGGACACTTAAGTTGCTTTGATGTAATGGCCACTGTGAAAAATGCACATTGGTGTACATATCAACAGTTTCAGAAATTGAAAGAACAATTAGATAAGCAGAATGAGTTCTTTAGCAAGAAGATTAAAACCCTCAGAAAGAACCA
>NW_006429588.1:0-749 GCF_000325575.1 Pteropus alecto | reverse complement strand
GAACACACAATGCGATATACAGATGATGTATTATACAGTCGTACGTTTGGAACCTAGACAATTTTATTAACCAATGACATCATGATAAATTTAATAAAAATAAATTTTAGAAAAGAATAAAATACCTAGGAATAAATTTAACCTAGCAGCTGAAAGACTCCTACATTGAAAACTGTAACACATTGCTGAAAGATATTGATGAAGACATAAATAAATGAAAAAATATTCTGTGTTTGCTGATTGGAAGAATTAATATTGTTAAAACATCCATACTACTGTTAAAGAGAAAATCAGAAGCCCATGATGCCAAACTTAGATTTAATATGGATCTAATGGAAGTTTCAACTTCTCCAAAAACATAATTTTAATCAACTAGTCGGGAATTTTTCTGTAAGGTATCAGTAAAATAATCTGTCACTCGGGCCTTCTGGATCCTGCTTAGAAAGGAAAGGGAATTTGCATGATAATAATCCTTCCTCTTCTCTTCTCCCAAAGAAAAGATGTCAGGGCCCAAAAACAATCCCTTCTTTTCTTTTGTTAATAGCTCCTTTGGCCAACCTTTCTTCCTATAAAAACTTTTATTTTGTACAATCCCTGGGAGCTCGCCCTCACAGTTGCTAGATGGGATGTTGCCCAATTCATGAATCACTTAATAAACAAATTAGAGCTTCAAATTTACTTGGTTGAATTTTTGTAATTTATTTTTAATACTTTTTTTATTTTTCAATTACACTTGATATACAATATTA
>NW_006429587.1:0-596 GCF_000325575.1 Pteropus alecto | reverse complement strand
ATAATTTATCTCCAGGTTGGTTTCTAATAAAATAACAAGAGAAACAAAAATTTTCATCACTAGAGAAATAAAGAAACAGATATTGGAACATAGAGTACTATGTAGCTATTCAAAGACATGAGTGAAATATATTTTTAACTTTGAAAAATGATCGTGACCCATTTAAGTTGAAAATCACTGGCAGAATAGTATAATATGCTTAATATCACTTTTGGAAAAAAATACACATGTAGGCATATTTATATCTGCCAAGCAGAGTCAAAGTCTTAATACACATACACTGAACCTTTCAACAGTAGCTATATCTGGGGAGGCACAATAGTAGCCCAACTAATACTAATTGTTTTATTTTAACAAGAAATACAGATTATATACTAATATTATTGATTCATTATAACATAAATAGCTTTTATTTGTTTGTTTGTTTGTTTTGCACTTACCAATCAAACTTCGAAGTAAAGCTCGTTCACGTATTTCTTGGAGGAACTGGTAGCAGATTTTGTGCGGATGGAGAAACTGAAAAAATGGTTGTTCAGATTGCCTTTCCAGAAATACATGTCTCTAAAATTCATAACTAAACATTCATTTTAAATATT
>NW_006429586.1:0-1199 GCF_000325575.1 Pteropus alecto | reverse complement strand
CCTCTCTGTTGCTAGCATTTTATTCTTTGTATGTATTTATGCATTTTATTCTTCCAGTAATTACATTGTTATCAAATTTCATTCAAGTACCTCTGAGAGGGAATCTTGGATTCCATCAATAAATATAATTTGGAACTGAAGAGAAAATAGAAAATAGAAAACGAAAATACAGAAAATCATGGATTTATTTAGTGAATGTATGTTTCTTATCCAGTTCAGAGATTTTCAGGGAGGAAAGCTAAATTTTTATATATTGTCTTAGGAGTAACCAGAAACACACAATAGTTGAAATTAAGGGAGGAGCCTAATAAAATGTAGGGAAGAACAACATTATTAAATATGATGGCATATTTTATCCATAACTTTATACTCATTAATTACTGGTAAACAAATTTTCTAATTAATAAATATGGAAAACAAGTTTGGACAGTCCTTCCTACATTGCCTTTGAAACTGGCTCCTACAAAGAACATATATTCTGCTCTGTTCCAAATACTATAAATATATAAGGGCACCATCTTCCCCTAAAATTAGTACTGAAGTTAGTACTATTTAATTCTGTAGACCAGACTTACAAGTCCATTATGTTCCACACCTAACTTATACTCTCGAATTTTAGAACCGTAGAAAACTATCATTTTGACCCATAGGTTCCTGACATCTCTGTGACTCTTTCAATTCTAAATTCACCCATGTTTAGCATCTCCCTGATATTGTCCCTTATATTGATATCTGATGGAGTTTCTTCTTTTTGGGGGGTGGGGGGGCGCGGTATGACCTAAGCTCACTCTAACAAGTAATTTCCATGGCTTCTTATGTACACATTTAAAACTTTAAGCATTTTTTTAATGCATGTATTGAGATATATAGAAAATAGTTTGGGAGATAAAAATAGGTATTCCTCATCATAACATATTAAGTAGCTTCTGTGTTATGTATTTTTCTCCATTCTCAATGGTAAGAGATACACATGTATGAATGAGGCACTCCAACTTTCAAAGAAAAAGGGCATTTTAGTCTCTTCATTCCTTGAGAAATTATAAAGCTTTCCTTTGTTCCCAAATCTCAGAGCTTTTAAGGGTTATCTTGACCAATCTCAACAATTTCATTTAAAATTTCTTCAATTACCCCCTCGCTCCCTCCTCCCACCACCTCAACCCCTACAAAATAGCTCATAGATATGTGCAAAATAATACATT
>NW_006429585.1:0-1918 GCF_000325575.1 Pteropus alecto | reverse complement strand
AGGCAAAGTCAATAGGACTTCGTAGCAGGCTGGATGTGGGTGCGTGAGGAACAGAAGACGAGGATGACTCCAAGGATTCTGTTTCTTTGTGTGTTTGCCTGAGCCCTGGAAGGCTGGCGTCGCCTTAGCTGAGATGGTGAAGCCTACGGGGGAGCAGGGTTGGTATAAGGTGAGAGCTCAGGGGTTCAACGTAAGACGTGTTATGTCTGAAACGTTTGCGGGGGCATCTAGGGAGATTTCCACTCCGCTTGGGGTCAAACAGGTCTCCCCTTCCTACTGTCCGACGTCTCAGACCGCCCACTGCAGCCAGAGCCAACAGACCCAGATGGCAGTGCTGGCCTTGCCACTTAGAAGCTCTTTGACCTTGGGACGGCCACTAGCACACTCCGTCTCTCCTCGTCTACGTAGTGGGCGATAAAACATGCCCATGGGTTACTATGAGCCTTCGGTGACACGTGTATGTGGCAGGGCTCCACAAATCCCAGTGTGGGATAGAAAATGGCCTCGCTCTCTCTGCGGCCGCTCAGGTTCACCATGCTGGTCTCAGCAAAGGGGCCGGCTGGCTGCTTTGGGATGAAACACACCAAATAAGTTACACCCAAGTCTCATGATCCCAGGCATCTAAAACTACAATTTGCAAACACTGAAGTTAGTGATTTTTTTTCTTTTTTTGATAGGCTAATTTTTCGTCCTAACTCCATTTGGCAGGAATTCCCTGCGGAGTTCCCTGAGCAAGATGAGATCTTATGGTGACTCAAGTAAAATCAGAAATTACATAATGCGCTGTAAACTTGCCTGGAAGCTGTCACACACCAGATGGACACCAGGGCTGGTCCCTAGCCCCTCAGGACAAGGTGACACTGAGGCTCAGCTACCGCTGGGCTCTCTGCCCCATGAGGTGAGAGCAGCAGGGCTCGGGTGGGAAGACACCCTGAGACAGGCGGGCCTGAAAACAAGGGCCCCTTTCTCTGACACGCCATTAGGACTTGGTCACCCACGGATCACCTGGATTCTTCTTTTAAGCTATTAAACAGGTTATATCTCCATCCAGATATCCTCTTGGTGAAGTGAGGTCTCTAAATTTCCTACTGCAGTGTAAAATAATTCAGCCAGTTATTTTGTTCAAAAACTGCCTCACTCAAGCCTCCGGAGGTTTCCCTTCCCCCTGGTAACCAGGGGTTGGCAACCTTGTTGTCCAGGCTCCCTGCACTTGGGGAAGGGTTCTGCCCAAGAGCAACTCCTGTGGAGTTCTGGAATGGATTTACCACTGTCTCAGAAAACCGGGGCATGACTGATTTTATATAAGATTGTTTGATTTAAATGCAGAGGAATGAAAAATATTTCCAGTGCTAAAAGTCAGCATCCCTGATGGACACTCTTGCTCCCTCAGTGATAAGATGGAAATGACACATGGATTTGTCCAGTACTGTCTCTTGTGTAATTGAAAAAGGGTAGGTAAGAGGGTTTCAATTTTATACAGCCCAGGAAATTGCCATGTTTCCACTGACAACCTGTATGGGACAACATTTGTGCCCTGCCTCGCATCCTCTTGGTCCGCCTCTTACTTCAGCCATTGCTACAGCATCTAGCTTTGAGCAGATGGAACCTGGCAAACACCTCCCGTCTACTGCAGCGTTTTTCTTGCTTTTTGACACCGTAGTATGGAACACCTGCAGGAGCATGGAACACCTGCGGAAGCCAGCCCAGCACTTACGCTAGCATCACCTGAATGTGTGAGAGATTTCATGCTGCGTGGTGCAAACCTCAAACAGTGGGAAGTGGGAGCTGGTGAATAAATGCTCCTCCCGCCTTCTGGTGCCTAGTCTACACATCTCATTAGGTGGCCCTGGGAGATCAGGCCCCCTGTTGCTTGTAAGAGAGATGACCTGAGAATGCATCATTATGAACTTTCCCTCCT
>NW_006429584.1:0-763 GCF_000325575.1 Pteropus alecto | reverse complement strand
AATCCTTCTACTGGGTATTTATCCCAAAGACTTGATAACCCTTAAATGAAAAGATATTTGCACACTGATGTTCATAGCAGCATTATTCACAATGGCCAGGACATGGAAGCAACCAAAGTGTCCTATGATAGATGATTGGCTAAAGAAGCTGTGGTACATATATACAATGGAATATTACTCAGTCATAAGAAGAGATGAAATACTGCCATCTGCGACAACCTGGATGGACCGCAAGATAATCATGCTAAGTGAAATAAGCTAGATAGAAAAAGTTGAAAACCACATGCTATCACTTATATGTGATATCTAAACCTAAAAGCAACAAATGAACAGGACAAACAAACAGAGACTCATGGACATGGACTATAGATTAGTGGTTACTAGAGGGGTGGGGATAGTTAGACAGGGGAAAGTGAGTCAAATATGTGGTAATAGAAAGAAATCTAACTATGAGAGGTAAACACACAGTACAAATATATATATATGCCTTACTCTTAAAGTGTACAGATGAAACTTATTGGATTTCGTTAACCAATGTCACCATAAAAATAATAAATAAATTTTAAATAAATACATTTTAATTGTAATAAGATTTATCATAGGTAATATGTGGACATAAATATTACTAGATAAACATTTATTTGAATATTCTTCTAAAACTAAAACAAAATATGACCTAAAATAGACTGAAGTAAGACATCTATTTCTTTCAGGTAAATAAAAAATAAGGTACAATTTTATATAATTTTGTATTTATAAACAC
>NW_006429583.1:0-473 GCF_000325575.1 Pteropus alecto | reverse complement strand
GATTGTACAATTTGTTGGTGTATAATTGCTCATAGCATCTTCTTAAGATACTTTGTATTTCCGTGGTGTCCGTGGTTATTTCTCCTCTTTCATTTCTGATTTTATTTATTTGAGTCCTCTCTCTTTTTTCCTTGATAGAATCTGCTTAAAGGTTTGTCATTTTTTTTTTTTTTTATGCTGTCAAAGAATCAGCTTTTGGTTTCATTAATGTTTTGTATTTTTTTTCTATACTCTATTTTATTTATTTCTGCTCTGATCTTAATTATTTCCTTCTTTCTACTAACTTTGGGCTGTTTGCTGTTTTTTTTTTTTTCTAGTTTTTTTAAGTGTAAGTTTAGATTGTTTATTTGAGCTTTTTCTTGTTTCTTGAGGTAAGCCTGTATTGCTATGAATTTCCCTCTTAGGACAGCTTTCTTTGTGTCTCAAATATTTCGAGTGGTTGTGTTTTTATTTTCATTTGTCTCTAGGTATCT
>NW_006429582.1:0-558 GCF_000325575.1 Pteropus alecto | reverse complement strand
ATACATAGAAACGAATGATAATGATAGTACAAGATTTCAAAATTTGGAGGACATGGCAAAAGTAGTCATAAGAGGAAAATTCATATCATTACAGGTCTATCTCAAAAAACAAGAACAAGCCAAATAAATAACCTAATGCTTCATCTTCAAAAACTAGAAAAGGAAGAACAAATGAAGCCTAAAGTCAGCAGAAAGAAAGAAATAATCAAAATTACAGCAGAAATAAATGAAATTGAAAAAAAAACAATAGAATAAATAAATGCAACGAAGAGATGGTTCTTTGAGATTAATAAAATTGACAAACCCCTGGCTAGACTCACTAAAGAAAAAAGAGAAAGGACACAAATAAACAAAAGCGGGGATGAAAGGGAGGAAATTATGACAGACACCGCAGAAATACAAAGCATCATATAAGAATACTATGAAAAGTATATAACATCGAATTTATAACCTAGAAGAAATAGACCAGTACTTAAAAAGATATAGCCTTCCTAGACTGAATCAAGAACTGAAACGTCTAAAAATACCAATCAGCAGTATGGAAATTGAAACAATCAT
>NW_006429581.1:0-568 GCF_000325575.1 Pteropus alecto | reverse complement strand
GACCTCATATTTCAATAATCACTCTAAATATAAATTCAATGAACTCACCAACAAAAAGGCAAAGAGTTTCAGAATGGATCAAAAAACAAAACCCAACCATATGCTGCCTCCAGGAGACACATCTCAGCTCCAAAGACAAATATAGACTCAGAGTGAAAGGGTGGAAAGTGATATTTCAAGGAAATGGCATTCAGAGAAAAGCATGGGTAGCGGTACTAATATCAGATGAAATAAACTTCAAAATAAAAAAAAAAGGTAAAGAAAGATACAGAGGGACACTTCATAATGATAAAGGGAATCATGCACCAAGAAGACATAACATTTATTAACATCTACACTCCCAATCACCGAGCCCCAAAATATGTAAAGCAATTACTAACAGAACTAAAGGGAGAAACCGACCAAAACACTATAGTAGTAGAGGACCTAAATACCTCACTGTAGGATATGGACGGATCATCTAAACTGAAAAATCAATAATGAGATAACATCCTTAAATGACATATTAGACCAACTATACATGACATTTACAGAACCTTCCATCTCAAAACAGCTGCTTATACATTCT
>NW_006429580.1:0-595 GCF_000325575.1 Pteropus alecto | reverse complement strand
GATCCTGGGCTTAAAGTTCCCCTTGATCTTTTGGAGACACCACAGGGGAAGAACAAGTAGTTTTTGTGCAGTTTTAACACACTCGGTGTTTTTTTTCCCCTCAAGCCTGGAGGAGATAAGGGATCTACATGTAATTAAAATAACGAAGGGAGAGGAGAGTGGAATTTTAAGGAGAGAATTACATACTCTTATACTTTATAAAAATTGGATGTAGTTGGGAGTGACCGATGGAAAGAAAAAGTAAATAGATATCATGGGTATAAATATTAGGGTACATAATAATAGTTTCTTGTAAAGTAAAACTTGCACCTCCCTATGTCCCTGCTTTTCCAATAGTGGGAATTTACCTGCTAGACTTGTATGTGAATGTTCATAGCAGTATTGTTTTTAAATTTATTCTACAAGCTGGAAACAACCAGCTAGTGCTTAATAGCTGACTAGATAAATGAACTGGTACATTTGTGCAATGGAATAATCCTTGGTACATCAGAACAAATTTGTGATACATGTAATAAGAATATATATATGTATATATATATGTATATACATTCTTTTATATATATGTATATATGTATTTATATCTGTATATATATGT
>NW_006429579.1:0-575 GCF_000325575.1 Pteropus alecto | reverse complement strand
TTGTGAGGATGACAGGGAAAGGTCCATCCCAGCGGTGCTCAAGAGAAGGAGGCTGTACCTTTTTCATCCAGATCCAATGGCCTGGAGTGTGGTTGTGTGGCAGGATGGGATGCTGAGCAGCTGTTCTGGTGGCAGAGACCAGTTGGTGAGTCTCCTGCTGTGCGAGATAGAGGGCCTGCAAGGACTTAAGCAGTGAAAAATTATGAACTTCTGTTAGCTTTTCTTCCCCTAACATGGGGAGGAGAGGTAGGTGTCTTCCAAACATCATTGCATAAGGCGTGATGCCCTTACGATAGCATGTGCACCGTGCCCTTAAAAGGGCAAAGAGGAGGAGACTCACCCACTTTTCGCCTGTTTCCAACTTGAACTTAGGGTTTCTTTCAAGGTTCTATTCATTCTTTCTACTTGCCCTGGACTCTGAGGCCTATAAATGCAATACAATTTCCAGTTGATCTCTAACACCTTTGCTAGACATTGGCTGCTCTCGGCGATGAATGCCAGGCCGTTGTCAGACCCCAGTGTTATGGGCAGGGCAAATCAAGGCACTATTTCTGAGACTAATTTCCTTGCTACTA
>NW_006429578.1:0-962 GCF_000325575.1 Pteropus alecto | reverse complement strand
GCAGGGGCAGGATTTTCTCAAGGAGGCTTGATCGGGGAGCAGCTGTCACTGGCACTGGCCGGCCGGTGCTGAGGGACAGCGCTGTCTATTTTGGGAGGTGACTCTCGCCGTGAGTGGCATTGACATGTTACCAGCACAGGAATTTGACACACGTGTGTGCACACACGCACACCGTTGTGGCGACTCGACAGTTGTAAACGAGAGCGAGTCGCTCTAGAGAGAGTCGAGTCGCGATGGGGAATCGGGAGCCGGTCCGAGGGTTCGCGTCCTCAGCTGGAATGCCTGCACCCCGCGGGCCCCAGCAGAGAGCTAACTATATGCGGGTGTGCCCCGGAACCTCAGGAAGCCCAGCCCCCACCCCACTGCCGACCGAGCTCCGGGGAGCGATTGATTTGCCAAATGAAGATCAATGTCTGTCATTTACAGAGCATCCGGTAGCGCCAGGCGTGGGGGAGAGCCTGGGCAGGCTCCGCCTCCAAGGCCACAGGTCCCCATGGGGTGGGGCTGTTTTGCAGATGAGGGCATTCGGGCTAGGATGGGAGGCCGTGTGACCCGCCCAAGGTCACACGGCTGGTAAAGGAGAGGGGCGGTGGGGTTCAGCCCGGCCTGCCCAGCTCCCAGAACACCCTCATGCTGCTTCCCTTGAGGGCACGTGTCTCCCGCTGGTCCTTCTGAGAACCGGGGTGCATCATTGCACTTTCCCGGGAGCTCCGGCTTCTCGGGGAGAGGCTCCCGCGGGTGGTGAGACCGGCAGTCGCAGCCGTAGTGATGGTGCTGGGCGGGGGTCACTCACTCAGTCCCCTCGGCTCTGCAGCGGTGGCTGCCGTGACCGCCCACATCACGGTGGGGACACGGAGAAGCCTGCCCTGAGTGCCCAGCTGGTCACCGTAAAGGGGCATTTGATCTCAGGTAGTGTCTTTCCAGAGTCTGGGCGTCTGCTGAACTGCACCTCCCCACCCCCC
>NW_006429577.1:0-607 GCF_000325575.1 Pteropus alecto | reverse complement strand
TATTATTATTATTATTATTACTATTATTATTATTCCCAGTAGTACCTATACTTTATTTTTTAGGGTCCTATACTCTTAAAATCTGACGTAAGCTTTAAATTCTCTCCTAAAAATTTTTATATACCCATAAAGTTACATAGATCATTTCAATGGCTTCACTGATCCCATGAAGGTTAAAAATAATAACTTACATATTTTGAATATTTACTATATGTCAGGTATTACTATAAGTGCTTCATACACATTAACTTGTGCTCATTTTCAGATAAAGAAACAGGTTCATGGAGATTAAGAAATTTGCCTAAGATCACAACTAGTAAGTAGGATGGCTAAGATTCAAATCCAGACTACTTTACTATGTTGCTTTATACATTTATATGTTGAAAGTGCCATATATAAAATGATATTCTTTGCAGCATATTTTGAAAAGCAGAAACAAAATTATAAACTACTTAAACCTTTACCAATAAATTAGAATTAAATAAATCATTAGACATTAATTAAAAACTGTCAAAAATAATTGATACATCCTTATTTTTACTGACAGGCAATTACCTTTAAGATATTTAATGAAAAATCAAGGTGCAGAAAAATATGTATAGTTTAT
>NW_006429576.1:0-953 GCF_000325575.1 Pteropus alecto | reverse complement strand
TGCAATTCCCGTTCCTAAACAAGCAAGTGAAACACTGAAACAAAATAAAACTGTAATGTCTGCACAAACGTTTGTGTGTGTGAATGTGTGTGTGAGTGTGTGAATGTGTGTGTGCGAGTGCGTGTGTGAGTGTGTGTATGTGTGAATGTGTGTGTGTGAGTGTGTGAGTGTGTGTGCGAGTGTGTGTGTGTGAGTGCGTGTGTGAGTGTGTGAGTGCGTGTGTGAGTGCGTGTGTACACGTACATGTGCTCTCCACACTTCCAGGATGGGCACGACCTCCTCGTCTCTGCACAGCTCTCGGATTCCTTCTGACGTGGGCAGCAGGCCTGCGTGAATGTCCGGGGAGCAGTTCCAAGAAAGGTTTCTTAAGTGACTGTCCCAGACTCTGACTGTCCCCGGCGAGGACTGGTCTCTGCGTGGCGTTGATGTTCCAGGTATTCACCTGGTCCAGACGTGGGGCACCGGGTCCGCAGGGAGAGGCCGACGTCCTTGTTTACTCAGAGTGGGGCCAGGACGGGACCGCCGTGGAGGTGTCTGCCGTGGCCAGGGAGGCCGAACAGAACGAGGGAGAGTAAATCCGTCCCGTGTGACACTGCACAGCGGCCCACGCCATGCACCACGTGCAGATGGACACACGCGTTAGTACTGGTAACTTCCTCTACAAAAGCAATGTTTACAGAACATTCTCAACCGGTACTGCACTTGCAGAAAACTGGTGAGGTGGGCTGGACCAGACCTGAGTTACAGGGGACAAAACTGAGCGTCATGAGTCCCGGTGGTTTGGTTAGAGCCGCACGGCGAGTGGACAGCCGGAGTGAGACTGGGCTGGGCCTGATGTCATGGCTTGTGCTGTTCCTCGTCCTCCCTTTCCAGCAGCGGCGAGGGGGGCGCCTGCACACCTGTCTCCCGGGCACCCCGTGGCCATGCCCTCCGCCCCTGTCTGCAGGGTCCCT
>NW_006429575.1:0-423 GCF_000325575.1 Pteropus alecto | reverse complement strand
CACATGTGCTCATGTATGTGTAGCATATGTATGTGGGGGCACATGTGATGCACCCATGTGTACATGTGTGTGCACACATGTGATCACGTGTATGTGCATGTATGCATGTGCTCATGTGTGTGTAGCGTATGTATGTGTGTGGGGTGCATATGATGCACCCATGTGTACATGTGTGTGTGCACATGTGATCGCATGTATATGCATGTGATCGTGTGTGTGTAGCGTATGTGGGGGGCACATATGATGCACCCATGTGTACATGTGTGTGCGCACATGTGATAGTGCATGTGTGCATACGTGGGCTCATGTTGTGGCGTATGTATGTGTGCTGGGCGCATATGATGCGCCCGCACGTGCATGTGCATGCGCACATGTGATCGCATATATGTGCATGTATGCATGTGCTCATGTGTGTGGAGGGGG
>NW_006429574.1:0-1049 GCF_000325575.1 Pteropus alecto | reverse complement strand
ACGGTTGTGATGACGACAGCAGCAGCTAGCATTTATTGAGCACTTACTATACGCCGGGTATTGTCCTAAGTATTCTCCTTGTATTTTCTTGTCCCTAGCCCTCGTTTTCCACTCAACCCTCACAAAAACACAAACACAAACACAAAAAAACAGCAGTCTTTTCTCTAAAAGCCAAGTTCAAAAATGAAATTCTACAAAGAAACCCTGGTACCTTAGAGCATGACTTATATTCTAGCATAAGATATACACCACCATGGGTAGAGAAACTCAAGCTATTTAAAATATGACATTAAGGAATTAAGATGACACCTAAGTACATGGCATAATAGAGAACATCATAATGACTTAATCGATCAATAATGTTATCCAAATAAACACTATCTTTGATGCTATTTGAGATTCAAGCAAGCCCCGTGGGACGACTGTTATGTCAGATGCACAGAAACAAATCCAGCAGGAGCAGCTGCCACCTGCTGGAGTCTAGCGGTGGACTCTCTCACAAAACCTCAAAACTGAGGCAGGACCTGTGGCTCCTTTACTATTAAATATGAGAATCTTCTGGTGGATTCCCTCGTAACCCCCAGGCCAAACGATCCCCTCCCATCTCTGAGCTTTTCCAGCATGTCGTATACCATCAAGCCTTGATCACTCTCTGCATCGTGTTACAGCCACCTGCATCCATGCGCCCTTGCCAGCCCCTCGAGGGCAGAGGATGTCTGTTCATTTTTGTATCTGAATCCACTACAAGTTCTTAAAACAAAACAAGTGTTTAAAATACACCTGTGGAACATAACTGTCGCCATCCAGGAGTGAAGCCATTGACCATCTCCCTTTTTTTCCAGACGGGTGATGTTGAAACACTTACTCATTCATCCAATGAAGAATAGCAACCTACTTGGCTGACATGCCCGTGCCTCTCATTAGAGGCATCGGTCTGTGTGGCACACCTACTCCGTATCGGACCCGAGCACCTGCTAGTCTGGTGGAGAATGAGAGGCACGTGAAGCAGACACGTCTCACAAGTGGGCACTGAGATGGCAGATGGCTGA
>NW_006429573.1:0-393 GCF_000325575.1 Pteropus alecto | reverse complement strand
TAGTTTCTATATGTTAGATCCTCAGGACCTTGGGTGCTCTTTCTGCTAACAACAACAAGATAACCAATATTATTATTAATCATCATTTATATTTCATATATATTATCAATATTCCCAAGTAAAATAAAAAGTGAATTTTTAAATATAATGTGCTAGTGTTCCCAAATACTGACTTTGTCTTTTCTCATGAGTTCATCTTTTTTAGCTTTATTAAGGTATAATAGATTTATAAAAAATTGAACCTATTTAATGTATATATCTCGATAACTTTAAACATGAGCATACACCTATGATGCCATCACCAGAATCGCGGTTATAAACATAATAATCATCTCCAAAAATTTCCCTGTCTTCTTTTTGTGTGCATGTATTTGTGGTAAGAATACTTGTGAT
>NW_006429572.1:0-1023 GCF_000325575.1 Pteropus alecto | reverse complement strand
CCACTCATTTGGTGGCCAGAAGTAAAGTATTCTGTGAGTAGAGTGTTGCAGAAAAACAGTAAAGTGTTGAGAGGAGAAACAGTGAGTTCTTTTTCTTTTCACAAACAACCCTGCCTTGTAGCATTTGCCGATTTCCATGGCGTAAACACTTTGACCACGGTCAATTTCAAGTCACAATGGTTTAACAAGTGGCTTGTAAAATTCCTAGTGTTCAATAATCAGCTCTCTGTGAGTGGCTGTGGGTTGTCCTAGCCCACCACTGGTTCTTGAACTGGAACTTCATCACAGGTGAAAACAAACATCATGACTTCTGTTCTAACTCAGGAATTGCTTGTCTTTGGTTCAGGGGTATTATTAGCTTCTTTCTCTCTTGTATCCCTTTTCTTTGATTCAGGGACTCATTCTTGATAGCACAATAGCCTATGTGGTAATAACCTTATTTAATGGGTGAGGAAGCTGAAATTCCCAAAGAAGTAACTTGCTCCAAATCCTATGTAAGATAATATACATGGTTGTAATTTTCCTCCAGAAAAATGGGCCTCCCTCAAAAGGCCAAGTGCATCAGTTCCTGGGCACCAGACACTTAGGATCAAACAGGGGACTCATGGCAAGTAAATTTTGTATAGTCCTTTGTAGTAAGGAAAAGGGCATGAGGTAGGTGTTTCCACAACACTTTTTCTGTTTATTACAACACCAAATGCAACGTGATCTGTTCATTGTGAAGTGCTAGGCAAATGCAGGTTAGTAAGTGTTCACACTGACAATAATCTCATAATCCTCAATCCCATGTCAAAGTAAGATTATCTCCAGGCTGGCGATGAGGGTGACTGGGGTCTGAGAGTGTCTTTCAATCACTCGAGGCCTCACTGCCTGTGAGGGACTGCTCTGAAGGAACGGATCTGCAAGTTAGTTTTCTAACTCCCAGCACATTCTATCACGTTGCTTCTTTGTACTTGTCCTTTCTTCCTTATTGGATTACAATCCCTCTGAGGGGAAGACACTCCTCTGTCTCTGATGTCTTTG
>NW_006429571.1:0-470 GCF_000325575.1 Pteropus alecto | reverse complement strand
TTTTTTTTCCTATAGCCATTCTCGTGTGAAGTGGTATCTCATTATGGTTTTAACTCGCATTTCCCTGATGACTAATGATGTTGAGCATCTTCTCCTGTGCTTATTGTCCATTTGTATATCTTTTTTTTTTTTTTTGCAAAATTTATCCATGTTGAATAATTTTTATTTGTCAGTTACAGTTGGCATACAATAGTATATTAGTTTCAGGTGTACAACATAGCGATTAGACATTGATGTAACTTATGAAGTGATCACCCTGATAGATCTAGTACCCATCTGATACCCTACTACTTATTACAATATTATTCCTTGTATTCCTTATGCTGGACTTCACGTCCCATGACTATTGTGTCACTACAAATTTGAACTTCTTAACCTCTTCCCATTTTCACCCATCCCCTGGACCCCCACCCATCTAATGTAGTCTTCATTTCAGTTATTGTGGTTTTCATTTCTGACTGGTTCTTTTT
>NW_006429570.1:0-266 GCF_000325575.1 Pteropus alecto | reverse complement strand
TTATTTGATTAATGTTTTTAAAGAGTCACACCTGTTGCTGTGCTAGGTAGAGATCAGAGGGTGACCAAGGCAGAAACAGGGAGACTAGTTAGAAAACAATCATCATAACCCAAACAAGAGATGAGGAGGGGACCCAGGTCAGGGCAGTAACGGTGGAGATGGGGAGAAGCGACTAATTGTGAATACGGAAGATGGAGCTGATGGGAATTGCTCATGATTTGATATCAGACATAAGAGAATTAGGGGGGCCCAGGATGACGCCAACG
>NW_006429569.1:0-1628 GCF_000325575.1 Pteropus alecto | reverse complement strand
AGAGATCTGAGGACATCTCTCACTCTATCATGTTTTTAACGCTCCAAACCTTCCTTTTTTTTAATTAAAATTTTATTTGTGCTCCTATCTGATTGCTCTCTCAGACTGAGCTATATAACCTAAGTGAAGTAGAAATCTAGTAACTGTTCAGTGATATGACCAATTATAGACAGCCACACCAGGTAACTTCAACCATGAGTCGTTTTTCTGTCTTTTGATAAAACTATCAAGAGAGTTGATGAACATGCATTAGCCTTTGTACCATTTAGACATGAATTCTCTTTATTCCTTTGTAACACTGGTCAGAATCCCTGGTTCCAGCATCTCACATCTTCCTCTTGATTTATTCCCTTATTTTGATAGAACATCTCTTCCAGTAGCTTTCTTGCCTGGCCCTACCAGAGCCGCTGGAGCTAGCAATTTTTATTTTAATGTTTTGCTTAATTTACCTCATTATATCTGCCATTCTTTTTTTCTAGTTTATTTTTTCCAGTTTGATTGAGATATAATTGGCATATAACATCTGCCAGTTAGGCCCCTCTTTTCATTAGACAAGGAATTAAAAATACATTCATACTTTCTGACTCTTTCTTCCAGACATAGAAATTTCCTCCACCAACATAATATCCATCTTGACCAAGATGAAATAAAAACAGTATAAAATTTTAAAGATAACTCCCTGAAACTTTTCATCTTCCTTCTATGCTGTAAAAAATAAGAAGAGGTAAGGATGAAATTGCTGTTCTCTGTCTTCAGAATTTATTTTTGTTTTGAAGATTCTTTAAGTCCTGAGAATTCTAGAATAATTGTTTTTCTTATTTAGAATGACAGAAAGAATTTTAAAAGCCCTAATTTACATTTTTTGAAATTCTGGATCTAAGATTGAACATCTATATATGATTTATAAGAAAGAGTAAAACAAAAAATAAACAACTACAAACCAGAAATCGTCTCAAAGTCTGACAAAATTATAGATATGGTCTGTGTTTCTGTTTTTCTGCCAATGCCATGCTGTTTTGATTATTGTCACTTGGTAGTACTATTTGAAGTCAGGCAGTTTCATACCTCTGATCTTGTTCTTTTTTCTCAGGATTGCTTTGGCTATCAAGGTCTTTTGTGATTCCATACAAACCTGATGATTTTTGTTTTATTTCTTTAAAAAATGTCATTTGGATTTTGATGGGAATTGCATTAAATCTGTATATTGCTTTGGGTAATTAGGGCCATTTTTAACTATGATTCTTCTAATCCATGAACGCAGAATATCTTTCCATTTCTTTGTGTCTTCTTCCATTTCCTTTAATAATGTCTCATAGTTTTTAGTATATAGGCCCTTCACATCCTTTGTTAAGTTTATTCCTAGCTATTTTTTCCTTTTGTTTAAATTGCAAAAGGAATTGGTTTTTGTTGTTGTTGTTCATTTCTTTTTCTAAAATTTCACTTTTAGTGCATAGGTATGGCAATGAATTTTTGTACATTAATTTTCTATTCTGCAACTTTACTGTATTTGTTTATTGTTTATAACAGTTTGTGTGTGTGGAGTCTTTAGAGTTTTCTATATAAAGAATCACATCATCTGCGAAAAGTGATAATTTGACTTTTTCATTCCAAATTTGGATACTTTTGAT
>NW_006429568.1:0-1024 GCF_000325575.1 Pteropus alecto | reverse complement strand
TTAGTTTTAAGGTTAGGTTAATAGGTCAGAGTTAGGATTCATGTTACAGTTAATGTTAAGTAAGTTTAGTTTATGGTTAGGTTTTGGCTTAGGTTTAGTTTAGGTTTAGGGTTAGGGTTATGTTAAGTTTAGTGTTAGGGTAATTGATTAGAGTTAGGATTAGTGTTACTCTTAGGGTTAGGATTCAGTTTAGTGTTAGTGTTATGGATAGATTTTGGGTTCAGATTAGCTTTAAGTTTTCGGTTAGGATCAGGTTTAGGGTTAATCTCAGGGTTAGGATTAGGTTTAGGGTTAGTTTTAGAATTGAAGTTATCAATAGGGTTAGGTTCAGGGTAAAGTGTTATGGTAGTGTTATTGTTAGCGTAAAATTAGGGTAATGGTTAGTGTAAGGGTTAGGGTTTTAAATAGGATTAGGATTAGCTTTCATTTTAAAGTTAGGATTAAGGTTAGGGTTATTGTTAGGTTCAGGTTTAAGGTTAGGTTTAGATTTAGGTTTAGGCTTTTGAGTTAGGTTTAGTGTTAGGTTTAGGGTTAGGGTTAGGGTTAGAGTTAGCGTTATGCTTAGGGTTAGAATTAGGGTTATGGTGAGGGATAGGGTTAGGGTAGGTGGAGAGACTAAGAATTACTGTTAGAGATAGGGTTATGGTAGGGTGATGTTTAGGCTTAGCATTACGTTTAGGGTTACGGTTAGGTTAAGGAGTTAGGATTAGGCGTATTGTTAGTGTCATTTTAGGGTTAATTTTAGAATTAATGTTAAGATTAGCTTTAGTTTTAGTGTTAGGATCAGAGTTATGGTTACTGATAGGGTTAGTGTTAGAAATAGAGTTAGGATTAACTTTAGTTTTAGGGTTAGGATCAAGGTTAGGATTAATGTCAGCGCAGTGATTGGGTTACGGGTAGTTATAGAGTTAAAGTTTGGGTTAGGATTAGCGATAGGGTGAGGGTGTCGGGTTAAGGTTATTGTTAGATTAAAATTTAGTGTTGGATTCATTGTTTGGGTTAGGGTTAGATTTACGGTTAGGAT
>NW_006429567.1:0-458 GCF_000325575.1 Pteropus alecto | reverse complement strand
GAGAAAAGCAATTAGTTACAAGGGAGCACCCATAAGATTGGCATAAGATAGGACAGTTCTGCATTCCAACCCCCGACTTGACAATGATTTCCTCTGGAGTCTGTAGACATTTAATCTTACTAACTTAAATCCTTTTGACATAAGATAGAGAGGTTTATCTGTCTTAGGTCAGTTTTGATTTCTCAAAAGAAATTATGCGGGACAGAAGGGCTTGGCACAAAATATTCAAAGTGATGAAAGTCCAGGATCTACAACCAAGAATACTTTATCCAGCAAAGCTATCATATAGAGTTGAAGGACAGATAATGAGCTTCCTAGACAAAAATAATCTAAAAGAATTTATCAACACCTAGCCAGTATTACAAGAAATTTTGAAGGGACTTCTTTAAGAAGAAAATACATGCGTCAAAAACAGGAATAAAAAATGGTAATAACAACATTCCTATCAACAAGTACCT
>NW_006429566.1:0-349 GCF_000325575.1 Pteropus alecto | reverse complement strand
GCCCTGGGTCCCCGCGGGGAGGCGCGGCCAGGCCTGGACCGCAGGCAGCTGCCCCTCCGCGGCCAGGCCTCTCCCTCCCCGCTCGGTGGCATTTCTCTTTTCTTCCTTTTCTTTTGCTTTTTTGTTCGTTTGTTTTTTAAATCCCCTCACAGGCAACGTGAGGCTTCGCCGTTCCCGCCCTCTGCGTCTGCAGGCCCAGCTCTTGTTCACGTCACATTAGAAGAATTGAGATGAGATCGTAAGACTGGGTCACAAAAGGATGTGTGAAATGGCACGACGTGGAATTCCGGAATTCAGAGGAACTTTGCACATCGTCTGGATAACGTCCCATGGTTCACGGCTGAAGAGA
>NW_006429565.1:0-631 GCF_000325575.1 Pteropus alecto | reverse complement strand
AGCCGAGAGCAGCGCGTCCCTGTCTGTGACGACTCAGTCGAGTTCGCTCTCTAACTTCTAAGGGAGGGTTTCTGCGAAAATGCGTTTTTCCACATTCCCCACCTAAACGGTTTTCTAATTTAATCGAGTGTTGGAGCAAACTGATTCCCACAGAGGCTTTTCTAAGCCAGATGCACGCGAGGTCGCCAAGGCGATTCGCGGGGCTCCTTGGGGGCCCTGGGCAGAGCTGGCGGATCTGCCCTCCGAGCTCACGTCCCTGCCTCCTATTCCCACCAGGTCCCCTCCTTCTCTGACACCCCCAGGTCTCGGCTGCCCCGCACCCCTCAAAACCCACAGATCGACTGAGCCGAGCCTGCCCGGCCGGGAACCCCCGAAGCCCCTCGTCCGTCTTCATTCCTCCTCGAATGCACCTGGTCTCGCCCCGACTCCGGTGTCAGCGGCGGCCCTGCCCCCCCGGCCTGCCCAGCCCGGCCCCTCTTCCCCGGAACTGTGGGTCACTCCCTTCCGCTGGACATCCGTCCTTTGGCTGTCCCCGGAGGACGTCCATCCTTTGGCTGTCCCCGGAGGACGTCGCTGACCCTTCTCTTCCTCCGGCATCTTCGCGGGGCTCCTTGAGGGTTTGCATCCACAT
>NW_006429564.1:0-255 GCF_000325575.1 Pteropus alecto | reverse complement strand
GGTGACATTGGTTAACAAAATCCAGTGTTTCATGTGTACAATTCAACAGTGAGGTACATATATATATTGCATTGTGCGTTCATTGCCCATAGTTAGATTTCTTTCTGTCTCCATGTATTTGACCCCCTTTACCTCATCTAATGCCAAATGACTAGAGGTGAGACAGAGAAGCTTTATCAAACTTTCTGTGACTGCCTGTCCTTTTGGTGAAGACTATAGCTGGAAGATCAAGTTAATTCATCATCAACATGAAGC
>NW_006429563.1:0-284 GCF_000325575.1 Pteropus alecto | reverse complement strand
TATAGCATATATCAGTACTTTATTCTGAACCCCATGTTGTATAGATGGGGTTGTATGTTGTATAGATACAGCATATTTTGTTTACCTACTCACTAGTTGATGAATATTTGCAGTTTCTACTTGTTAACTGTTACTAATAATGCTGTTATGAACATTTATATACAGTTATTTTTGTAGACATATATTTTCAATTCTTTTGAGTACCTACCTAGGATTGAGTCATATGGTAGCTCTATGTTTAATCTTTTCAGGAACTGCCAAGCTGTTTTCCAAAGTGGCTACAC
>NW_006429562.1:0-1358 GCF_000325575.1 Pteropus alecto | reverse complement strand
CATTATTATCTGCTTATTTCTACTACTTTTTTTTTGTTGTTGTAATTCTATGTTTAATGTTTTTGAGGCCATACTGTTCTGTTTTCCACAGGGGCTGTACCATTTTACATTGTCACCAGCATTGCACAAGGGTTCTAATTTTCTCACATTCCCACCAACACTTGTTATGAGTGTGAAGTGGTATCTCATTGTGGTTTTGATTTACATTTCCCTAATGACTAGTGATGTTGAGCATCTTTTCATGTGCTTATTGGCCATTTGTACATCTTCTCTGGAGAACTGTTTACTCAAGTCCCTTGCCCATTTTTTAATTGAGTTTTTGTTGTCTACTATATTTTTTAAGTGCTAAAAGAGGAATAGTCAGATTTTTGAGCATAACTATATATTTTTATTACTTAAAATTTACAGTGTAAAGCAAAATTAATTTATACCTATGGAAGAAGTGCTGGTCATAAAGGCCCCTCTTCATTTACTGCTACACATTAAGATAAAAATCATCACTATCAGAATACCTCTCAGAAAGAAAGAAAGGTAAGACTTTATTAATCGAGAGATTTAAAAAGGTGAAATATATGAAAAAAAGCCTAAGATAATAGTTCAATTATGGATTATCTTTATAAAAATTGAATGTTAAGCCCACCAATTAAATGTACCATTTCTATAACAAAGTCATTCGCTTCTCTGCTTCAGTTTTACACTAATAAAAAATAAGATAAAGATCTGCCACCTAGTTAAAAACAATAAATTGGTCTTCATGGGGTAATAATACTTAAGATGAGATTGTCTCATAACAAACACATTACAGTAAATCATATATTTTTTCTAAATTTGTGAGATTTTAGAGGGAATATATATTCCTGTTTACTCTGAAAACAATTATATTGAATTGAAAGATAAAACAGAAGAGAAAGAATTAAGTCTAAAATTTGTAAAGATTATTCAATATTATTTAGAAAATATTCTACTTGAACTGTCATTAATGTTATAAAGCTAAGTAAGGAAAAATAACTATTTCTGAAAATCACTGTTAAATATTAAGTTTACTTAGCATGTTTTTGAAATGCTTTATTAAATATTTATTATTTATTATTTTTCACTTATATTATTTGAAAAGCATGATGGAATTCTATTGATAATGTTCTGGCATCTTCGATTATGTATCATGATTAAAATAATTCAATTTGTTCTAGTTGTCATTCTCCACTGTTACCATGAAATATACAAATAAACAAGTATGACTCAACAGTAAAGGGTTCAATTTGAAGACTGCTAAATTTCTTAAGGACTTCTTCATTATTAGCAATATTCAGTAGTTTTTGTTTACACAATAAAGAACAGAAATTTAATTGGGTTCTATT
>NW_006429561.1:0-852 GCF_000325575.1 Pteropus alecto | reverse complement strand
AATGGCATGATATTGGCAGAAAAACAGACACACGGGCCAGTGTGGAACAGAATCAAGAGTTCAGAAGTAAACCCATATTTATATGGGCAAATAATTCTCAACAAAGAAGCCAAAAACATACAGTGAAGAAAGGAAAACCTCTTCAATAAATGGTGCTGGGAAAACAGGAAAGCCACCTGCAAAAGAAGGAAACTATTCTGTTGTATATCACCACACACCAAAATTAACTCAAAATGGATTAAGGACCTGAATATAAGACCTGAAACAATAAAATGCATAGAAGAAAACATAGGAAATAAACTAAAGGGCGTTGTACTTAAAGAGGATTTTATGAATTTGATTTCAAAGGCAAGGGAAGTAAAAGCAAAAATAAATGAATGGGACTACATCAAACTAAAAAGCTTATGCTCAGCAAAAGAAACTGTCAACAAGATACAGAGACAATCCTCTGAAAGGGATAATATATTTGCAAGATAAGGGCCTAGTATCCAAAACATACGAAGAATTCATACAACTTAATAACAACAAAGAAACAAATGATCCAATCAAAAAATGGGCAGAGGACCTAAACAAACACTTCTCCCTAGAGGTCATACAAAAGCCAACAAACATATGAAAAGATACTCAACATCACTAGCTATTAGGGAAATGCACATGAAAACCACAATGAGATACTATCTCACACCTCTTAGAATAGTTATAATCAACAGGACAAGTGATAACAAATGTTGGAGAGGATGCAGAGAAATAGGAACCCTCATACACTGCTGGTGGGACTGCAACTTGGTACAGCCACTAAGGAAAACAGTATGGAATCTCCTCAGAAAACTAAGAATTGATCTACCATTTGAT
>NW_006429560.1:0-1540 GCF_000325575.1 Pteropus alecto | reverse complement strand
ATTCTCCAAGAGCAAAAATATCTTTCTCTTTCAACCACACATATATATATGTATGTATATGTGTGTGTATATATATATATGTATGTGTATATATATGTATGTGTGTATATATATGCACACATATATACACATACATATACATACATGTACATGTATATGTGTATAATATGTGTATAGTAAAGTAGTACCCTACTTTACTGTATATATAGCAAAATTAAAAA
The DNA here is from genome assembly GCF_000325575.1 of Pteropus alecto. NCBI lineage: Eukaryota > Metazoa > Chordata > Mammalia > Chiroptera > Pteropodidae > Pteropus > Pteropus alecto. The sequence goes on along the minus strand of NW_006429560.1, from coordinate 1,319 downwards.
TGTATGTGCATTTATTTTATATATTTTACGTATATACACGTATATGTATATATGTAAATACACATATATGTATATACATGTAAATACATATATGTGCATATATGTAAATACATGTATATGTATATATGTAAATACATATATGTATATATGTGAATACATATATGTATACATGTGTAAATACATATATGTATAAATACATATATGTATTTATACATACATGTGTTAATACATACATGTGTATATATATGTTAATACATATATGTGTATATATATGTGTGAAATATATAAAATAAACACACATACATTTTTAATTAAGAGTAGATACTTGGAAAATATAGTTAAGGAACTTAGGTAATTGTCTTGGAAAAAAGTTTGTCAAGGAAACATACATATCTTGAGAAATAATGTAATAAAATACAAATATATTAGAAGATAACATTAAAAAGGGTAAAGGGGGTCAAATATATGGTGACAGAAGGAAATTTAACTTTGGGTAGTGAACACACAATGCAATATACATATGATGTATTATTGAATTGTACACTTGAAACCTATATAATTTTGTTATCCAATGTCACCCCAGTAAATTTAATTTAAAAATCTCAGAATGTCAAAATAAGCCCATGAAAAGAAGCTCAACAACATTAGTCATTACAAACATGCAAAATAAATCTCAGTGAGATCTATCTCTTATACATACTAGAATGGCTAAAATTAAATAACCAACAATATGAGAATGTGAAGCAACTGGAACTCTCATGCACTATTGCTGGGAATAAAAAATGCAGGCCCTGTCTGGAGTACAAAATATATATGAAAAGATTATGTAGTTAGAGACCTATCTAATGCTATTTGGAGTAACAAACAAATCCCCAAATGTTAGAAAAATAAGAAAATAACATTTATTTCTTGCTCAAGTTAACAACCCAATGTTATTTATCCAAATTGCTAATTCACGGCCTCATGCTCCTCTCATTTTGTAGCTTTACTCTAAGTCATGATTCTCTCAAGGCCACCCTATGGGTAGTCTCCATTTTGGCCAACTGTAACAGAAAAACGACATGGAGGATCATATAGTTTTGAAGGGAGGTCTGGATCTGGTATATATAACCAATGATTAGAATTTAGTCATATTCCTACACTTAGCTACAAGAGAGACTAAAAAATGTAGGAAGAAGATAATTTAGTTTGGGTAAATAGCTAGCATCGTTCTGCCATAATTAGTAAATGTAAATACACTGAAATGAAACTGACCTGTGACTTAAGACATTGTAAGTAAAATTAAAAATAAAGGAGAAGATTACTTAAAAGTATTACTA
>NW_006429559.1:0-230 GCF_000325575.1 Pteropus alecto | reverse complement strand
ACTAACCAGGCCCGCCCCTGCTTAGCTTCTGAGATAGACGAGATGGGGCTTGTTCAGGGTAGCATGGCCATAGACTTGATTTAAGTGATTTAGATCATGAGATTTGAGGTATTTGATTTGATATTATTTTGATGAGATCTTGGAACTGAGTTAATATAATCAATTGAGACATTTGAAGATAATGGGACACAACAAATGTATTTTACATTTGTCATAAATATGAATTTTTT
>NW_006429558.1:0-374 GCF_000325575.1 Pteropus alecto | reverse complement strand
AGTCGCAGGGAGGTGACGAAGTCTGAACGGGGGTCAAAGGCACTCTGCCTCGCGCTGGTCCTTGCCGCCCGGCCCGCTGGGTGGACGCTGCACACTCATTCACACTGCATTCATCATGGGAAAGCTGGGCTCTATTCCCTCTGTTCACGAGACAGTTTTAGGGTGCCCGGGCCCCACCAGCACGCAGCACCCCCGTTGAGCCACGTTCTGAGTCTCAGGAAGGCCCATCCCTCCTGGTGGGGTCGAGGGACAGAGGGAGAGTAGATGCTGGAGAAGCACATCCCCAGGGCTCTCTCTTCCTGGGGCAGGGTCGGCCTTCGTGGGCTGGTCGGGCCTTCGCCTGATTGGACGAGGCCCACCACTTTGGGGAGGGC
>NW_006429557.1:0-1162 GCF_000325575.1 Pteropus alecto | reverse complement strand
GTGAGCAGTGTCTCTGCATTTTATCTCCCGTAAACACTAGCACAGCTCTGGGCAAACGGTGGGAGCTAAACTGTGCGTTTACTTAGTTTCTTTCTAACCCCCGACCTCGTCCTTCACAGCCCATTCCAGTCCCAGCCGGGGCTTCACGCTCCCATAGGCTACGGTCTTGCACCTTGAGCAAACCCGACCTGATCCCAGATCCACCTGGACACGCGCAGGTTCTCATCAGAGCGTGGGCACAGAGAGCCTCGCGCACCAGCGGGCCCGTGCTCCCTGTCCTCCAGCCTTCGGAAGCCCCTGACTGCCACCCCCGCGACCGGCCGAGCCCCTTGGACGGGGTCCGTTTGGTCCCCTTCGGCTCTCCAAAGCTCGCTCCCAGCCACAGGCACGGTTCCCACCCTCCACGACAGAGCGAAAGACGGACCCTTTCGGAATGTGGCACTGGTGTCGAGCTCGATGCTCAGTGCGCTGGGGGCGGGTGTGTCGGGGACAGGCAGCCGGAGGGGGTGCGTGCGTGGGCGTGGCCGCCGGGGCGGGGGGCGCGCGCTCGGCGTCTGCGGGTGACAGCTGCCGGGGGCGGGGAGGCCGTGAGGGGTGCGCAGGCTCTGCACCAACCTTCGGCGTCAGTGCGGATGAAAAACGCCCGCCGTGGTCTGTGTCACAAATCATTTTTTGTGTTTATGAAAAAATAAACAGCAGACAGAAACTGCGAGTGCCACCGGCTAAGCACAGAAGCGGAAGATGTCCTCACAGAGTGTCAGCCGAGGCTGGGTCGCTTGCTCCTCGGAACGCCTGGGGCGTGGCGGCCCCCCTCTGCCTGAGACGCAGGAAGGACGGCCACGCCAGCCCCCAGGAGACGGTCACCTCCGAGGCCTGCGTCTTCAGAGCCTCGAACACCGAGCTCTGCTGTTTCGTTTGATCCCGGAGCCCTGAGGGACGAGGGTGTGACCCGGCCGGAATCTCGCCAGAGCCCCCCACGGGCCGGTGTCTGCGGCTGGGCGCCCCGTGGCACGTTTGCCGGCTCGCAGATCAGCCCCGTGTCTGCAGCTCTCGGCGGCTGCGGTCTCGGGGCTGGAGGCCTTGGGCCGGCCAGGAGTCCACGAGCCGCCGATCGGTCGAGGCTGTCCGGAGACCCGATCAGGAGGAGCGGACGGGCGGTTCT
>NW_006429556.1:0-655 GCF_000325575.1 Pteropus alecto | reverse complement strand
AAACTCTCTGATATTACTAACAATAATTTATTTTCAGATGTATCTCCTTGGGCAAGAGAAACAAACAAAAAAATAAATGGGACTACATGAAACTGAAAAGTTTTTGTACAGCAAAGGAAACCATCAACAAAACAAAAAGACAACCTGTTGATTGGTAGAACATATTCGGTAATGATACATTTGATAAGGGGTTAATATCCAAAACATATAAAGAACTCATACAACTCAACGAAGAAGCAAACAATCCAATTTAAAAGTGAGCAGAAGACCTGAACAGATACTTCTCTAAAGAAGACATACAGATGGCTAATAGACGTATGAAAAGATGCTGAAGGTCGCTAATCATCAGAGAAATGCAAATTAAAACCACAATGAGATATCACCTCACACATGTCAGAATGGCTATCATCAATAAATCAGAAACAATAAGTGTCGGTGAGGATGCTGAGAAAAGGGAACCCTCATACGGTGTTGGTGGGATTGCAAATATGTACAGCTGCTGTATAAAAGAGCATGGAGGTTTCTCAAAAAATTAAAAATGGATATACTTTTTGACCAGCAATTGCACTTCTGAGTATTTATCCAAAGAATACCAAAACAATTACTTGTAAAGATCTATGCACACCAGTAATCATGGCAGCACAATTTACAATAG
>NW_006429555.1:0-436 GCF_000325575.1 Pteropus alecto | reverse complement strand
GCAGAAATCCCCTCTTCCTTTGCGTTTGCCAATAAAATGATAAATCGAGACCCTTAGTTCTTCCTAGGACAGTGTGCACACCACGCACCCTGCTCTTTCTATGGGGTCACTTAGCGTTTTATGACCACAAGGGAACATCCAGCTGGTAACGACCTCAGGGAGCGACGATAAACTTCTTCCAGAAAGAATTACAGCTCGTTCTCAGATGATGGAGAAGCGGAGGGCAACTGGATTTCGGGAAGATGACGAGATGTAACTGTAACTCAAAGGAGACGCTCCCACATGTCCTATCTCAAGTCTCCCCGAAGTTTCAGGGGCCACGGAATTTAATGGAAGCTAGCTCGCATATTTACGATGCTTCATGGTTTGCCACCCAACAAATTTAACCTTTGGTCTCAAATACCGAGAATATTAATTTTTCCAGAAAGAAGTACAT
>NW_006429554.1:0-423 GCF_000325575.1 Pteropus alecto | reverse complement strand
GGCATAGTAACCGCTCCTTATCCTCCTCGCTAATAATTCCTCCCAGAAACTAGGCAGAAGCATGGAGACCGAGCATGGAGAGCAAACACGGTCGGGGGCATCGTGCCAACCAACCTGCTGTCAAGGGACAGAGACGCCAAAGAGAGAGGGTGGCTGGAGAGGAGAGAACACTGGGGAACATGAGCAAAATGACGAGAGACGAGGCCGAAGCCCAATGCACAGGATAACTATCAAAGTCACGTGCGCCTCCAACACCAAAAACTCAGCCATGAATACGGATCGATTGTAAATATCCAGACTCACCCTTCCCTCACCACTTTGCCTCTTTTTGATTATTAAACGTTTTTTAGCTTGTTCAACATTATGCATAAAAATGCTAAGATGCCACCCCGTGTGGCCCTGGTAAAGTGTTTTGAGACTCCT
>NW_006429553.1:0-340 GCF_000325575.1 Pteropus alecto | reverse complement strand
AGGCGGATCTGTCCCCCTGGGTGCCAGGTCTCCCCTGGGTCGGGAAGTCCCGGGGCGAACAAGGGGGCTCCCAGCAGGCCCGGGAGCAGCGTGGGGCGGTGCTGGGGGGAGGCGGGCGAGGTGAGATCTCAGGTACGATGAGGATGGGAGGCTGATAGCCAGGTGTGCAGCCAGCAGGAGCCGAGGCGTGAGCCCCCGGGAGAGGTCCTGTGCTGGGCGGGAAGGGGCTCTGTCCGCTCCCGCCACCGTGCCCTCACACCGGGCGAGCACACATGGGCCCTGCTGGGGTGAGGTGTGGTGCTGCGTCCACACCCCCCTCATCTCCATGGAAACTGTCATT
>NW_006429552.1:0-406 GCF_000325575.1 Pteropus alecto | reverse complement strand
CTGTACTGAACGAGTCTCGCCTCGGCCCTCTCTCTGACAATGTCTCCTTGTAAGACCCTCATGCCCTCTGCGTGCAGCCTGGTTGGCACTCGTGCTCAGAGTGAGCAGGTCCATTGTTGTGAAAATCCGCTCGGCCCCTTTAAGAGGCGTCTGCTGCTGCCGCCGTCTTGGTCTCACTCAGCTGCTCAGGGCCGGGCAGCCCCGTCTCCTCTCCCCGAACTACCTTCTGCCATTGCAGGGTGCTTTCTCGAATGTCTCCCTAGTTGTATGGCTTGTTCATCTAGATCCTAGGCGATTTTTCTTTGCTGTTACTCCTTGTTTCTGTCACAACTTTGATTTGGTCGACAGAGGAATGAACAGAGCCTCTATCATTGACGCCATTTTGAAGCACTTCCCCATCCTGTAC
>NW_006429551.1:0-446 GCF_000325575.1 Pteropus alecto | reverse complement strand
ACAAGAACTAGCTGATACCATCAGGAGAGGAAATGAAAGAATAATGGGCATTATCAAAGTTGAGGAAAAGGAGCAGGGACTAGAAAGCATTTTCAGACAAATAGTGGATGAGAATTTCCCAAATCTAAGGAATGAGCTGGAGCTTGGAATTTAAGAGGTCAACAGAACACCCGATTATCTCAACCAAAAAAGGCCTTCACGAAGACACATTGTATTATACTTATCAAAAATCAACGACAAAAACAGAATTCTTAGGGCAGCCAGGGAGAAGAAAATGGTAACTTATAAAGGAAAACCCATTAGATTATCATCGGACTTCTCAGTGCAGACCTTACAAGCCAGAAAGGAATGGAATTAAATATTTAAACTATTAAGAGAAAGGAACTACCAGCCTAGAATAATGTGTCAAGCTAAGCTCTCCATTAGATATGAAGGAGAAATCAAGA
>NW_006429550.1:0-937 GCF_000325575.1 Pteropus alecto | reverse complement strand
GTTTATCTAACTCATGCATAAACCGTCCCCAACGCTGGAGTGCACAGAGGCTGCGTGGGGTGGGGTGAGGCCACTGCAGGCAGCGGCTGGTGGCTGGGCCCCAGGTCCTCGCCACTCTCTCCAGGACGCCTAGTGGGGACAGAACCCCGTGCCGCGTGGGGCACTGGGAGGCCCGTCACTGAGCCCCCGCGGGTGCAAAGACAGATCTGCCGAGTGACCCCCACCTGTCCTACAAGGGCTTTGCAGGTGGTACGTGGCCCGGGATGAGGAAGGGCCGGGGTCCAGCCCGTCCGTCTGCCAAGCCCCAACGAGGCACAGAGTGTGTCCACCTGGAGGGGCCTCCCCGAGACCCACACAGAGGCAGCCTGGGTGCAGGTCCCGAGAATGACAGCAGTGACACCGATGTCCCCCGTGGAGCCTAGAGGCCAGACTGGGCAGGCCGGAACGGCGGGTGGCAACACCGAGCGCGGGACCCCGAAGAGCAGAGGGCTGTCAGGCGCCCCGGGCCGGAGCAGAGGGCTACAGCGGGGCTGGCCACGCGTCCACCGCGGGTCCACCCCACCCGCTGCATTTCTTCTGCTCCTTAGAGCCAGGGATTCTTGAGACAGTGGGGAGGCCGGTCCCCAGGGAGACAGGCCTCCAACCCTGTTAGGGGTCTCCACGCCCCCTCCCTGCTCCCCGCCCCTTCCCGTGCCCTTTCCCTGTCCTGAGACTGCAGGCAGCTCCAGCGGCAGGGGGAGGGGATGGGAGCTTTAATCTTATCAGAACATGATTTACGGGGCACTTAGGACTGGGAGGGACGAGACAGACACACACGGTACGGTGCGCTCTCCGAAGCTGTGCGATTTATCTGCCTGTTCTCGGCACACGCATCTGGTGGCGGGATTTGTGGGCTGTGGGGACGTGGAATCCTTTGCCCTTTCTCTGCAAAGCGCAA
>NW_006429549.1:0-484 GCF_000325575.1 Pteropus alecto | reverse complement strand
AAGGCGGGGTCCAGATGAGTGGTTTGGGATTCGAGCTCTGCAGGGCTGGAATTACATGAAACACCAAGCGTACACGCACTCACACACGCACGCAAGCACGCACGCACCCACATATGCACGCACACATGCATGCGTACATGCATGTACACACGTGCACACACGCACACATGCACATACATGCCCACACATGCATGCATGCACGCACGCACACACTCACATATGCGCACACGCATGCAGGCGCGCACGCACGCACATGCACACACCCACGCACACATGCACATACACACCCACACATGCATTCATGCATGCACACACCCACGCACACATACACACACATGCAGGCGCACACCCACACATCCACACATGCACGCACACAGTGCACAAACATGCACACACCCACGCATGTACGCACGCACGCATGCACACACATGTGTGCATGCACGCACACACCCACACATGTCCACACATGTATACACATACATGC
>NW_006429548.1:0-386 GCF_000325575.1 Pteropus alecto | reverse complement strand
AAAATTATATAGGTTTCATGTGTACAATTCAATAACACATCATCTATATATTACATTGTGTATTTACCACCCAAAGTCATATCTCCTTCCTTCACCATATAGTTGACCCCCTTTATTCTTATCTACCTCCTTCCCTCCCCGCTTTCCCTCTGGTAATCTCTAAACTGTTTTCTGTGTCTATGAGTTTTTGTTTGTTTCTCTTATTCATTTGTTGTTTTCAGTTTTATATCCCACATATAAGTGAAATCATATGGTTCTTGACTTTCTCTGTCTGACTTATCCGCTTAGCATGATAATTTCAAGATTTATCCATGTTATCAAAAATGGCAATATTTCATCTTTTCTTATGACTAATATTTCCATTGTATATATGTACCACATCTTCT
>NW_006429547.1:0-771 GCF_000325575.1 Pteropus alecto | reverse complement strand
TTTTGAAATTTAAATAGAAAATTATCTATTTATATTTAAGATAATTATTAAATTATTAATATAATTATTATTTATATTCCTTATTTATTTGTGTAAATATATTGTAATTAATTATTATATCGCTTTCATTTAATTTGGATGAACACTGCTATTTTTGAACTCTACCTTTTAATCCATTTCTTATCTTTCACAATAAATATTCTTGTTTACTTTCTTCTATAAAAACGTATTAATTTAATATGCTATAAATATTCTTTGTTAGTGGCCTGCATTTTATAGCATACATTCTTTACTCATTAAACCCTAATCAGTTAGTATTTTTTCACTCTTGCCAACAGTGAAAAGACCTACCATATATTTTTATTTACTGTTAGCTGTATTTGCTCCCTTGAATTCTAATACAAACATTTATTATAAAATTTGAAACTTTATCATCAATAACCAGACAGATATAGCTACAAAATTTATTTTCTGCAAATCTTTTCTTTCTGTATATCCAAGTTTCCATCTAGAATAAGTGTTTTATCTTTAGAAGACTCAAATATTTTCTTTAGTTAGTTAGATTCAGTTAATAGCAGTTACAATAAGAAACAAGAAAGATTCCAAATAAATGACCTACCTCTATGCTTTAAGAAACTAGAAAAAGAAAAACAAACTGAGCCCAAAATTAGCAGAATTTAGAAAATAATAAATATTAGAGCTGAAATAAATGAAATCGAGAACTGAAAAACAAAAGAACCAAACTAAAAGTTGGTTCTTTGGAAAAAAATA
>NW_006429546.1:0-436 GCF_000325575.1 Pteropus alecto | reverse complement strand
CGTTACTTCCAGAAGCATCTCTGGGTCCATCTGATGGAGAGCTCCAAATGTGGTGAATCTTTGTTCTCTTTTTTGAAATATGTCTTTGAGATTTTCAAGGGGATTGCATTAAATCTATATATTGCTTTGGTTAAATGGTCATTTTATCTATGTTAATTCTTCCAATTCATGAATATGAAATATCTCTTCATTTCTTTGTGTCCTCTTCAATCTCTTTCAACAATGTTTTGTAGTTTAAGTACATAAGTCCTTCAGTTCCTGTGTTAAGTTTATTCTTAGGTATTTTATTCATTTGTTGCAATTGCAAATGGAATGAGTTGCTTCCTTTCTTTTTCTGCTGTTTCATTTTTAGTATATAGGAACATGACTGATTTTGGTACATTCATTTTGTATCCTGCAAGTTCACTGCATTTTATTGTTTCTAATAGTCTTTTGG
>NW_006429545.1:0-418 GCF_000325575.1 Pteropus alecto | reverse complement strand
AATCCAATGAGTTTCAGCTGTACACTTTAACAGTAGGACATCTATATGTTTACACTAGTCTATAGTCCACGTCTATGAATCTCTGTTTGTCCTGTTCAGTTGTTGCTTTTAGTTTTATATGTCACATATAAGTGATATCATGTAAATTTCAACCTTTTTCTGTCTGGCTTATTTCACGTAGCATGATTCTCTCAAAATCCAACCATGTTGTTGCAAATGGCAGTATTTCATCTCTTCATATATCTGAATAATATTCCATTGTATATATGTACCACTGCTTCTTTACCAATCATCTATCATAGGACACTGTGGTTGCTTCCAAGTCCTAGCCATCATGAATAATGCTGCTATGGACAGTGGTGTGCACATATTTTTCAGATATTGGTTTTCAAGTCTTTGAGGTAAATACCCAGTAGAG
>NW_006429544.1:0-463 GCF_000325575.1 Pteropus alecto | reverse complement strand
GGAAATCAAATTAACCAAGGAGGTAAAAGACCTGTCTCAGAAAATTACAAATCATTGAAAAAAGAAATTGAAGAAGATGCAAATAAATGGAAGCATATATCATGCTTATGTGTAGGAAGAATCAACATCATTAAAATGGCCATACTACCCAAAGTAATCTACAGATTCAATGCAATCCCCATCAAAATACCAATGGTATTTTTTTCAGAGATCTAGGACAATAATCCTAAAATTTATATAGAACCATAAAAGGCCCCGAATTGCCACAGCAATCTTGAGAAAGAATAAGTTTGGAGGAATCACACTACCTGATATCAAACTATACTACAAGCCTACGGTAATCAAAACAGCATGGCACTGGCATAAAAACAGATATATTGATCAATGGAACAGAATAGAGAGCCCAGAAGTAAATCCACGCTTATACACTCACTTAACATATGAAAAAGGAGGTAAGACTATA
>NW_006429543.1:516-833 GCF_000325575.1 Pteropus alecto | reverse complement strand
CGAGATGGCAGCAGAGGATAACGAATAACGTTTCAATACCTAAACTCAGGTGTTATTCACAAAAAGCACACGAGATGGCAGCAGAGAAGAGCGTTTGCCTGCCTTAAGGACTCTGCCCACCGTCCAAATAAGAGTCCAGACCCTTGGTACTTAGCTCACTTTGAAATAACTCCTGTCCTTTACATATCTCTTCTCACCCCGGGCTACGGCCCCTCGCACCTCCCCTGTCCCTCCCTGCTTCGGCCGTGTCCCCTCCCTCTATCCCCGACCCCTGTCCTCTCCTTCTGTCCCTCTCGCCCCCGCCTCTGTCCCCCTCC
>NW_006429543.1:0-451 GCF_000325575.1 Pteropus alecto | reverse complement strand
GGCAGCCATGGCCGCGGCCGGCGTGGACGAGCGCTCGCCTCTCCTGCCTGCGCCTTGCTCGGGCGTCATCACCCACACCGTGCACCCGTGCTGGCCAGAGAGCGGCCCCAGAGGTGACGCCGCACAGACCCCTAGCGGGGCAGAGGCTACCCGCGCTCTGAGCCCTCTGCGCTGCACGCAGGGCTTCGCGGGGGCGGGGGAAGGCACGCCCGCTTCGCCCCTTCATCCTAGGCCTTGGCCGGTTCCCGGCTGTGCCGAAGGTCTGGGTGGGCGATCTCGCATCCCGGGACTGCCCAGGCCCCGGGCCACCCACCTCCCCAGTCTTAGCCGCTCGGCAGGACCCCAGCCCGGCCATGGCCCGCCACCCTCTCGGCCACCTGGGTACCTAGGCAGATGCGGCCTTGCCACATCCTGGACCGGCCCTGACCCAGACCCACCCCTCCCCTGCGCT
>NW_006429542.1:0-621 GCF_000325575.1 Pteropus alecto | reverse complement strand
CAGGAAATACTGAAAGGGGTCAGCTCATCTAAAATGAAATAACAATAACAAAATACATAATCAGGAGTAAAGTGACTATCAGGCAAATAGAAGCAGAGGAGTGCAACCCTTACTAAGAACAGGACATTATAGCTTAAATTATAAGAAGTGAATTGTTATAACAGGATAGTAATGAAAGTTCAGGATACATAGGGACAAACTGAGAGAACAATGACTGAAAAGGAGAGGACTCAAAGATCCAAATTTGCAAAGGGGAATGGAGATAAGACACATGCAGAAGAAAATGGGTGACTGTATATATATATAACTATCCTTTTCATATTCGTAATGGTAACCACACACCAAAGATTCAGAGCTGAAGTATATAACATAAAACAAGAAAAACCAGAGGCGAAACCCACAAAAGCCAACCAAAATAAAGAAAATAGAAACGCTAGGACAAGGAAGCAATGGAAACATCGAACTACCAGAAAGCAAAAGATTAAATGGCTATAAGAAGATCTTATATTTCAATAATCGACCTCAATGTAAATGCACTGAACTCACTAATAAAAAAGCACAGGGTTTCAGAATGGATCAAAAAAACCAAAACCCAACTATATGCTGCCTCCAGAAGACACA
>NW_006429541.1:0-299 GCF_000325575.1 Pteropus alecto | reverse complement strand
TATTCCATATCATACTGTGGATTGTTACACATTTATCCATCTGAAAGACATGCAAGAATTAAATAAATTTCTAATGTGACTAGAGTGTGATCAGTCTTTGAAATATATGCACCGCCAGTGAAATGAGGAAAGGAAAAATGATTTGGCCACTCACCAAATAAACTATTTTTCCTAATGTACCATGTCTAAGGGCTTAAAATGCATAGAAAGTCCACAAACATTTTACTTAAGGAAATTTTCAGTTACATGAGCCACTTTTTGTCTACTTGAATGGCCTGAAATTCTTCATTTTCTTTTTA
>NW_006429540.1:0-562 GCF_000325575.1 Pteropus alecto | reverse complement strand
AGCCATCTGGTCCTAGACTTTTACTTTTTGGTAGGCTTTGATGTTTGTTTCAATTTCCATACTCCTGATCGATCTATTTAGATTTTTCAGTTCTTCTTGATTCAGTTGTGGAAAGTTATATTTTTCTAAGTACTGGTCCATTTCTTCTAGGTTATTAAATTTGGTGTTATATCCTTTTTCATGGTATTCTTGTGTGATCCTTTGTATTTCTGTGGTGTCTGTCATAATTTCCCCTCTTTCATCCCTGATTTTGTTTATTTCTCTCCCTTCTCTTTTTTCTTTAGTGAGTTTAGCCAGGGGTTTTTCAGTTTTATTAGCCTTCTCAAAGAGCCAACTCTTTGTTCCATTTATTTTTTGTATTGTTCTTTTGTTTTATATTTCATTCATTTCTGCTCTAATTTTGATGATTTCTTTCCTTCTGCTGACTTTAGGCTTCAATTATTCTTCCTTTTCTATTTTTTTAAGCTGAAGCATTAGGTTGTTTCTTTGGGCTCATTCTTGTTTTTGGCAGTAGGCTTGTAATGATAATGAACTTTTCTCTTATGACCGCTTTTGCCATGTC
>NW_006429539.1:0-541 GCF_000325575.1 Pteropus alecto | reverse complement strand
TGTGTTTGTGCACACATGTGTCCGGTATGTTTGTGCGACGGTGTGTTCGTGCACACGTGTGTCCCGGTGTGTTTGTGCACATGTGTGTCCCGGTGTGTTTGTGCACATGTGTGTCCCGGTGTGTTCGTGCGCACGTGTGTCCCGGTGTGTTTGTGCACATGTGCACATTCGCCCATATCTTTGTCTGGAAGCAGGCGGCTGAGGGAACAGGAAGTGGGCCGGTTGTCTCGTTCATCCCTGGTCCGTCTTCTGCATCGCCGGCCACTCCCGAGTGTGTGCCGTCCCCTTCCTTGCACAGGGCGCATGTAGAGCAAGACCGTTATTTGTGACGGTTGTGACTGCAGCTAAAGGCGAGGATATATTCAGAGATCAAAGAGTCCAAGTCCGCAGGCGTGCCAGGCGGCAGGAGGGTCTCATGGTCTATCTTGTATTTACTTTTTTAGTCTTAATTGTGTGTTTGTGTGTGTGTGTTTGTGTGTGTGCGTCTGTGTAAGAGAGAAGAGGAAATTGAATGTGAACATATGAATAACTGATTGAGTGA
>NW_006429538.1:0-1257 GCF_000325575.1 Pteropus alecto | reverse complement strand
TGACTGACACGAGACGAGATGGCCCTAGGAGCCTAAACGCATCACCAAAGTGCGGCGCGCACGAGGTGGGCCCCGCTCAGCGTTTGTCCTCGCTGGGAACGGAAGCTCCACACCGGCTTCCGGTCCCCCCCGTGTGGGGTGTGCACAGCCCCAGGCTCCTTTTGTGTCCCCCACTGCCCCCCGTGCAGCCCCGCCCTGTCACCCTCATCACCTCCAGGGCCTGCGGCCACCCCGCGGGGTCGACGCCAGCTGCCCAACTGCCTTATCCTCCCCTCCCTGCCCACAGCCTTTCCTCCACCCGGCTCCAGCACTGGTCACCGCACAGGGCTGCACCGCACAGCCCCAGGGGAACCGGCGACATGCACAGCCTGGTCCCTCCAAGCCTCCCGCCCGGGCCCAGATCTCAGGCTTGCGTCCTCCTGTGGACCTTTGACTCATTCCGACAGGAGACTCATGCGCCAGGCCCAGCGGGCCCAGTGACAGAGAGGGTGAGGACGGGGCCTGGGGCACCATACGGAACGCATCCCTTAAGCTCCGGGTGACACAGTCCCCAACGCCCGCCTGAGTCCTGCAGCACAGATTGCCTGGCCTGCCTGGGACGTCGCCGGTCATAGATTCAGGCAGCAGATGGGCCTTCTGACCCCGGACACGCCCTGCAGCACAGGATCGAGCTGGGGACAGAGAGGAGCTGATAGGAGGAACTCTCTAAGCTGGGGGCATTTTGCAAAGAAAGCGAGAACCACTCACGGCAAGATATTTCTCCGTCTGCCTCAGGATCTAGAGGACTGGAAGGTCCCCGGCAACGTCCACACGAGAGATGAAGCCGCCCTCATGGTTTATGACCTGGCAGGCCACATCGTCACTGACCCTCGCTGCAGAAAGTGGTTTCTGGACGAAACATGCAGGAATGGGCCCGTGCCAGCCATCCTGCCCAGCTGGGGCCACGGCCAGCGTCAGAGCCTCAGACAAACGTCGCTGCTTAGATTTGGGTCATCCCAAAGCAGACCCTGGGACAAGAATTTGGGGCCGAGTAGTTTCGAGGTGACCCAGGAAGCAGTGATGGGGTGTGGGAAAAGAGACAGGTAAAGAGAAAAGCCATTAAAAGCTGTGTCACTGAGCAGGTGACCATTGTGGACACCTGGAGCTCAGCCTCACGGGGGACCTCTGGGAGAGTGTGCCAAGCACAGCCACTGAGGGCAAGGGCCTGGGACATTACTCCCCTTCCCCACCCACCTTGGGCCCTTCTAGGGGCTGAGC
>NW_006429537.1:0-276 GCF_000325575.1 Pteropus alecto | reverse complement strand
GAGTGGTCTTTCCAATCCCAGCAAAAGCTGCCAGCTCTGTAAGCTACATGTCCATTTCCAGTGAGCAACCAGTGCTGTGAGCCGCATTTCATCAATAGGGTTAGGCAGATTGCTGCTGCCAACATGAACTTGGGCAGATATCGGGGACCTGTGGGCAAGTCTCAGAGAGCAACTGGCCTTGCTATGATGTGGGTCTTCTGTGGGAACTCACAAGTTACCAAATTTTCAGCAAGACTGAGGTTATATTGATCTGACTGCCATTGTCTCTCAGAAACC
>NW_006429536.1:0-323 GCF_000325575.1 Pteropus alecto | reverse complement strand
ACATGCGCAGAACACACAGATACACACAGACACACTCACACACACAGAGACATACACAGACACACTCACACACTCACACGTACAGACACACTCACACACACACAGACACACTTACATGTACAGACACACAGACACACTCACACACACACTCACACATACAGACACACAGACACACACACACACATACAGACACACACAGACACACTCATACACAGACAACTGCACACAGACACACACACAGGCACGCACACACAGCTCCATAGTAGACGTCGGAAAGGGCCAGCGGCACTGGCACACTTGGCAAGGGTTGTTGAGAAGGACGA
>NW_006429535.1:0-276 GCF_000325575.1 Pteropus alecto | reverse complement strand
TTTACTTTTTAGATAAACAGAACATAGAGTCAAGTCATACAGTCATGTCCTGGCTGTTTTATGGGTATATTTATGTCCTTCCAAAAATTATAATTTAATAATATCTAACTTCACGTTCCATCAGATATTAGATGAGCCGATTACTTTTCATATACTTTCGGCTAAAAGAAAACTAATTTTACAGAGATGTGCTACTTTGTACTATTTCAAGTAGATCTACCATTAATACATTTTTTAAACGAAAGCAATACATGTGCATGAAAAAATTATTCAAAC
>NW_006429534.1:0-634 GCF_000325575.1 Pteropus alecto | reverse complement strand
GTGAATGTGTGTGCATGTGACTGAGGGTATGTGCATGCGTGTGACTGTGCATACATGTGCAAGTGTGTGAGCATGTGACTGCATGTGTAAATGTGTGTGCATGTGCATGCAAGTGTGTGCATGCATGTATACGTGACCACATGAGTGTGACTGTGTGTGTGCATGTGAGTGTGTGCACATGGCTGCATGTGCATGTGAGCGTGAACATGTGTGTGCACGTGACTGCGTGTGCATGTGCATGCAAGTGTGTGTGCGTGTGTATGCATGTGACTGCAGGTGTGTGACTGTGTGACTGTGTGCACGCATATATGAGTGTGTGCATGTGTGTGTGTGTGTATGCATGTGATTGCAGGTGTGTGTGTTTGTGTGACTGTGTGTGCATGTGAGTGTGTGCGTGCGTGTGCGTGCATGTGACCGCGTGTGCTGCTGTGTGTGTGCGTGTATGTGTGTGTGTGAGAGTGCGTGTGACTGTGTGTGGCTGTGTGATGTGCGTGCGAATGTGTGTGCCTGTGTGTGTACGTGACTGCACGTGCGTGTGACCGTGTGTGTGCGTGTGCATGCGAGTGTGTGCCCGTGTGTGTGGAGTCCCCAGGGACTCTGGGGCGGGAATGGTTCGTGCGCCCTTCCAGTCAAC
>NW_006429533.1:0-910 GCF_000325575.1 Pteropus alecto | reverse complement strand
GATACACTCAATCAAGCAAGCTTGCTGCCCACAGACTTAGATGAAATCCCCCACGACTGCATGTTGCTGATTGATGCTCTTTTACTTACTAGGAAAGATTTAAAAGAAACTCCAATACTTAAAGCTGATGTATTGTGTTATACTGATAGTTCATATTTAAAAAAAGAAAATGGAAAATGTTTATGCTGGTTACACAGTAACTAATTTCTTTGAACTTATTTGAGGCTGGTCACTTACCTCATGCTACCTCAGTCCAAGAAGCCAAACTTTATACTCTAACAGGGCCTGCATCCAAGCTACAGGACTGATAGCCAATATGTACACAGATTCTTGTTATGCAGATGACATAGCTCATGGTTTCGGGATGCTTTGGGAACAGAGGGGATTCATTACTACCAATGGGATCAAAATTAGGAGCAGTTCTTTCATATTAGAATTCTTAGGTGCTATTTTACTCCCCAGTCAGTTGACTACTACTGAAGTTGAAGGACATTCTTAGTTACAAAGTAAACATGCTGAAATGAATCAACTAGATGATGCTGCCACAAAACAACAACAACAACAACAACAACAAACAAAACAAAACAAAAAAAACAGATATTATAGAAAATAAAATCCTTACTTTGACACTTTATATCCAAAGAGATCTAAGAGACAGCACGCTTGATGAAGACTTACTAGGATTTTTGTGTAGGACTCAATTCAATGCCCTAATGATGGGAGACTTTATTGGCAAACTCGAAAAAGTTTCCTAGACACCAAAAAACACCTGTGGTATGGACCTAACAAACTCCTTATATTACTTGACTCTATGGTGAGAAGGACGTTTCAAACTGTACCTGCACTAACTCACTGATCTACAAAGAAGATAGTAGAAATTGCTAAGCAATATTGGTGGGGCCACCAAATT
>NW_006429532.1:0-826 GCF_000325575.1 Pteropus alecto | reverse complement strand
GGAGATAAAAAATACACTGCAAGAGTTGAAAAATAGAATAGCAAGTTTAGGAAATAGAGTCGAACAAATGGAGAAAAGAATCAGGGATATCAAAGACAGAAATCTAGAAATATATCAGAAGGAAGAACTGAGAAACCGAAGAATGAAAAATAATGAAAGAGAAATACAAAAACTAGCTGATACCATCAGGAGAGGAAACATAAGAATAATGGGCATTATCGAAGGTGAGGAAAAGGAATAGGGATTAGAAAGCATTTTCACACAAATAGTTGAAGAGAATATCCCAAATCTAAGAAATGAGCTGGAGCTTGGAATTCAAGAAGTCAACAGAACACCCTACTATCTCAACAAAAAAGGGCCTTTACCAAGACACATTGCATTAAAATTCTCAAAAATCAACAAAGAAAACAAAATTCTCAGGGCATTTAGGGAGAAGAAAACAGTAATTTATAAAGGAATACCCATTAGATTATCGTATCGAATATTTAAACTATTAAGTAAAAGGAACTACCAGCCTAGAATAATGTATCCAGCTAAGCTCTCCTTTAGGTATAAAGGAGAAATAAAGACCTTTCCAGAAATACAAAAATTGAGAGAATTCTCTACTATGAGGTCTGCATTACAGGAAATACTAAAAGGGGTTAGCTCTCCTAAAATGAAGTGACAAAAAATTATGTATACACACACACACACACACACACACACACACACAATACAGAGTAAGGTGATTTTCAGGCAAATAGAAGCAGAAGAGTGCAACCCTTACTAAGAATAGGGCATTATAAAATTACACAATAAGAAGAGAATTGCTATAGCAAGATAGTAA
>NW_006429531.1:0-325 GCF_000325575.1 Pteropus alecto | reverse complement strand
GTGGTGCGTGCGCAGCCGCCGCGCGGGGCCGTGGGACGAGGCGAGGCCGCGGCCACCACTAGGGAAGAAGCTGTCACCCTGGGCCATCTGGGACCGCAGCCTGAAGAGGATATGTCCGGAGAGAAGCCCGATTCCTTGGGAACCCTCGATGGAGCGAAGTTCGGCCGCTGGTACACCAGGACCGG
Organism: Pteropus alecto; assembly: GCF_000325575.1. Classification (NCBI taxonomy): domain Eukaryota; kingdom Metazoa; phylum Chordata; class Mammalia; order Chiroptera; family Pteropodidae; genus Pteropus; species Pteropus alecto. The sequence continues at coordinate 140 of NW_006429531.1, read as the reverse complement.
ACTCGGGTGGCGGGCCGTGGTCTGCAGCGGGCGCACCAGGGACGGGGATGGTGACCCGGGCCCCAAGAAGAGCCAGGGTCTGATTAAGTTGGCTGCCTAGACCCAGGCCCAGGCCCAGGCCCAGGAGGAGAAGCGCGGTC
>NW_006429530.1:0-504 GCF_000325575.1 Pteropus alecto | reverse complement strand
GCTCCGGCCACTATTATAACCCAAAGAGGGAGTTTTAACTGAAACCCCTCCCCTAAGCTGGGTTAAAATTCCAGCGCCCGGGTGATCCCGGGAGGCAAGTGGCCTTTCAGTGCCCGGGTCGAAGTGCCTCCCCCGGTCCCTAGTGGGCGAAGCGTCTCTCTCGACTCCGCCCGAAGGGAGGCGGGGCCGGAGCGAGAGCGGGCGCAGGCGCAGAGTGATGTGTGAGCGTTCGCAGCTGCCCATTGGCTCTTCCGTCCGTGGCGGGGCGGGGCCGAGTCGCGGGGACGACATGCGCAAGCGCAGGACCGGCAGTGGGCGCGCGCGGGGCGCTGGAGACCGGAAGTTGAAGCCCTCGCGGCGGTTATTTAGGTGACGGACGCGGCGCCTTCGCGGGGCAGTTGTTGGGCGGTGGCAATGGGGCGGGGTCCGGGGTGTCCAGGGAGCGACCTGAGGGGTGGTGGGAGATCCAGAGATGAGGAAATATGTTGGAGGAGGGGCCGGGAG
>NW_006429529.1:0-650 GCF_000325575.1 Pteropus alecto | reverse complement strand
CAGGTGGGGGGCAGGGGAAGAGTAAGACAAAGGGGAGCATACACGCACATTTCAAATGACTCGATAGGAAAGTGTTCATTTTGTCTTCACTTGGGAAAAATGTGTCTGGATTGGAATGAAACAGATTTTAACCTTGAGGTCGAAAGATGAACCCGCATCGCTGCGTTGGCGAGACAGACCGGGTCCAGGGGTCCGCAGGCTGTGAGCTGCTCGTCTCCAGAACCCATGGGAGCAGGTCTCACGCGGGAGCGGGGCCCGGTCCCCGCGCTTCTCTTAGACTGGACTCCGGCGCTGCTGTGGGAACCGCAACGATGCTGACCACGATAATTTTTCCTGGTGACAAACATGACAGCATCCAGCTAGAGGAGACAGCAGGTCTGGGGTGTGGCCTCGGCTTGTCGCTTTTGCCCAGTGCCCAGGTCACCGATGCTGGTGCCGCTGGCTCAGGGACAACCCCGAGATCCACGGACGCGCGTCACCTCGTTTAGCCGAGCGCCCCGCAGGCCAGCAGCGCCTTGTCTCCCCTTCTCCGTTGAGAAGGCTCAGGTGCGAGGGTTTAAGGGACCTGTCAGCAGTCTGCTCCGAGTGGCTCTTCCTCTGGAGGCCGTGACCGGAACCAGCACTGCGGCCCACAGCGCAGGAAGGCCACG
>NW_006429528.1:0-417 GCF_000325575.1 Pteropus alecto | reverse complement strand
AAATAAAATAAAATAAAAAAGTACCATTTGGTTTAAAGGCATCCACCATGATGAACTTTTCTCCTAAGGGACTCCATGGTTTCCTTTTCAGATGAGTGGCTATTGACAACCTTCACCCTCCCGGGCCAAATTCACCGTATCCAGGAGGGGGTGGTAAGGGAAAAGGGTTATATACTGTCTATAGCCGTGGTCACCAACCCCTGGGCAGTGGATTGGTACCAGCCCGTGACCTGTTGGGAACCGGGCTGCACAGCAGGAGGTGAGCGGCAGGCCAGTGAGCGAAGCTTCATCTGTATCTGCAACCGCTCCCCAGCGCCAGCATCAGCGCCTCAGCTCCACCTCAGATCATCAGGCACTAGATTCTCATACACTGATCCCTGGCGCCAAAAAGGTTGGGGACCACTGAGACTGTATAGG
>NW_006429527.1:0-422 GCF_000325575.1 Pteropus alecto | reverse complement strand
TGGAATTGCTGGGTCATCAAGTAGTTCTATTTTAATTTTTTTGAGGCGATTCCATACTGTTTTCCATGGTGGCTGCACCAATTTGCAATTCCGCCAGCAGTACACAAAGGTTCCCTTTTTTCCATACCCTCACCAACACTTGTTTGTCGATTTATCGATGGTAGCCATTCTCGCAGGTATAAGGTGATATCTCATTGTAATTTTAATGTACATTTCTCTGACAATTAATGACATTGAGCATCTTTTCATATGTCTGTTGGCCATCCGTATTTCCTCTTTGGAGAAATAGCTATTCACATCCTCTGCCCATTTTTTAATTAGATCGTTTGGTTTTTTTGGTGTTGTTTTTTGAGTTTTTTTATAAATTTTGGATATTAACCTATTACTGGATATATCATTGGTGAATATATTTTCCCATTCAG
>NW_006429526.1:0-1738 GCF_000325575.1 Pteropus alecto | reverse complement strand
CGATTTCTATACATGTCATCTTCCTATTTAACCGATAACCTCCTATTTAACTACTAGGTTTCAGGTTGAGTCATCACATACTCAGGAAGCTATCTCTGACTGACATCTATTTAATTTTATAACATCTTCTCTCTCTCAGTTTAGTTCTTCTTTTAATTCACAGAAACTGCATGACAAAAATATGTGTTCCTCACTAGACTGAATATTTAACATGGGAAGAAACTCTATTCAAACTCCCTATCTAGTATCTCACAGGTATTTAGTAAATATTTGTTGAATGATTGAATGTATGAAACTTATGAATAATGGTGGAGACAAAATATTGTCCTCACATAGGTGAGGATTCTGAGATGAGGTACAAAGAGAGTGACTTGCTCACAGTCATGATGCATCCTCATTGAAGGAGTTAAGAGAGTTAGGCCCTTGTTCCCTGGCACATATGAAGACGTCGGCTGGGAAGAGTGAGCTGCAAACAGCCGCTCCCACAGACCTTGTTTGTGCTTACCCCAGGTATTTGCCCTAGGCGTTGCACGCAACCAAGGCGCCCCCACCCTGCACACAGGAAGGGGCTAAAGAGTCAGATGCACACACTGACCTTCCTCGGGGACAAGCAGAACAAGAACAATCGGTGCAGGGACAAGGAACTCAAAGAATGAGGCTAAGATTAGGACACGGAAATAAGATAGGGGCAGAAGCCAAGTTCTAGCCTTTAAAAATAAAACGCCGACAGCTCTTGAGGCTGCAGTCTTTTACCCTGTCTGTGTCTGTGTGTCTTTTGTGTTCATTCTCTCCTACCCAATTCACGGGAACCTAGTTTCTTTCCAGTAACCTTTCTAAGCATAACGTAAAGGGAAATGATATACATGCACACCCTCGGATATTAAAAACAAGCAATCAAATGCCCTATAAGAAGTTGGAATAAAAAAGTAAGTGAAGGATTACAGAGCGTAACACTGGTCTTTCTTTGACATCTCAAAGTTTGACTTTCTTCTGATTGTCAATTATGTTCCATTCATACATGAACATGATATTGGGTAAGAACAAAGATTCTTCCAAACAACATTCAGGATAAAAGCACTATTTTAACAAAGCCTTATAACTGAGTTTGACGGATCCTCTAGCTGGAATTGCTGACTAGTGATTTTCTGATGTAAGGGTTAAGATGTTAAAAATGTTTCTGTTTAAGTCAGCAATAGTTACTAGATTGAATACTTTTCAGCATTTCGATTTTTTTGAAAGTGAAATCACTTTGATTTATCAAGTGTGCACTTGTCACCACGATGTTGGAAGTGAGAAAAAACATACAAACATCCTACCTTGTTTCTGGGCTTTGGGACTGCAGTCACCTGTCTGGATTGAGACTTCAGGTGCCTGGGAAGTAATGTGCCTCCACAAAAAGGTGGTAGACGGCTGAGTCTCTGGTGTGGTAAGCATAAAGCTCTGCCCATTCTATATGCTAATAGTGGCCCTTAATTTTTTCCCTCTTCCTTTTCATCCCCATTTCAGTATATTAGAATAAAGAATCATAGATCTGCTATAGTTTCTTTTTTATTCAAATAGGGTTGCCTTTTCTTTCCCCCACTTTTTTTTTTTCCATTTCGCCTCATGGATTGCATAGATCTTTTTCTGGCCCTTACTGTCATTCTTCTACTTCTGGTATCTTAATATGTGTATGTTCTACTTTTGTAGTTGTCACATACTTCTTGGATATTCTGATGATTTTAAAATCTTTTTTCTC
>NW_006429525.1:0-1508 GCF_000325575.1 Pteropus alecto | reverse complement strand
GGCAAAATTCTTGCCATTTCCACCGATCAGCCTTCTTCTGTTCTCCCCAGGGATCCCCATGTTCTCCTCTGTGGGACAGCCAGGTGGGTGCTTGCTCAGTGTGCACACACTGAGCACAGTCTATGGCCTAGGCTCCAGGAAAAATGCCCACGACACAAAGATATCTCAACTGCAGCCCTCCCTTTTGAGGACACCCCATTTCACCCTCATAGGCTGAGTTGAAAACTCCTTGATTGTGAAAACTATGTCTTATTAATCTCTATATCCCCTAAAGAGCCCAGTGCACATTTAGACATTTAATAAGGTTACTTCTGATTTTAATTGACTCATGAAAAATATTATTTACTTATTTGACAAATACTTATTGAATGTGCCATGATGAATGAGGCAGACCTAAGCCCAGCCCTCATAATAATAATGACAATTATGATGATTTATTGAGTGTTTATTATCTACCAGACACTATACTAAGTGCTTTATAGTCATTAATTCATTTAAACCTCAGAACAAGCCTATATGGTAGGAATTGTAATTACCTTAACTTTACGTTGAGAAAGTCTAATCTGATGAAGTTCAAATAGCTAGGAAGAAAAGAGTACAGGATTTAGAGCCCAGGCAGGCTGGTCTGAGAGCTCATGTCATTTACCATGGTACTATAGCGAATTAGACACATTCTAGCAAGGGAGGTGGATGTAAAGATGAATGAATTAAATACAATCCTAATATGCACTATAAATGAGAAGTACAGGATGCTATGATACTATACGACAGAAGGAGCAAATCTAGTTTTGGAGGGTGGTCAAGAAAGTCTTTCTTGTGAAAATGATTTCTAAGCTAACACTTGAAGGATGAGCAGGAATTAAGAAAGCAAAGCAGAGAGAGTAAAGTACTGTTACAAGTCAAGGAAAAGATACGTGCTTAGTTGGAAGGGGGTGTGAAATGTTTAAGGCACTGAAAGAATGCTTATGTATGAAAAGGCCCAGCTGAAGAGAAATGCTGGGGCCAGATCAGAGACTTAGAGATCCTGTTAAGGATTCTGCAGTCCACCCTAAGAGCAATGGGATGCCACTGAAGTTGCCTATGTAAGGCAATTGTATGATAGATGTACACAGATTAGAAAAGAATGAGTACAAATGTAGGCGGTGGCTGGTCCAAGCAAGAAAGGAAGGTGGCTTATCTTAGGGTTTTGGCAATGGAGAAAGAACAAAATGAATGGAACTTAGCAAGATGGAAGAGAGAAAATAAAACTCATTGATTAGCTGAATGTGAGGGCTAAGGCAGAAGTGCCAACGAGGACTCAGATTTCTGCCATGCAGAGAGATGTGACAGAGAGTGACTGGAGGGTGATTTTTAAATTGAAAGCTGAGTGTCAAAAAGAAAAAAAGGAAAGAAATAACCAAAAATGTAGAGATCATGAAGGGGAAACTGCAGGCGGAGGTAAGAGCAAGTGATGTGGGAAAGAGCTTGATGTGATGTGCATGGAGAAGAGGAAGAAGGCAGTGAGACTA
>NW_006429524.1:0-535 GCF_000325575.1 Pteropus alecto | reverse complement strand
CTCCCTTACATGGTAGATAAAATGAGAGATAAAATGAGTTAACCAATTTAAAGCACTTAGAATAGTGTCAGACTTGTAGTAAATGTTCAGTAAATATTAGCAGCTATTTTTGGAGAATGAGCAGGAAGGTAGGGGCTAAGGAGGAGAGGGTAGGGGGTATAGCATGTTTATAGGAAAGAACCAGATTTTTGTAAGAGCCAAGAGATAGAAGAAACAACTAAGAACCAAGTTTTAAGGCTAAAGGTACCATAGGCCCCAGTGACCAGAAAACACAAATGGTGTGAAGTGGGAGTGTAAAGGTCAAGGTGAAGGCAGCTATAACTGCTGCCTCTGACTGGCAGCTGTCTGTGTGTCAGTGTGTGCCATGTGCTTTAGATGTCCTCATTCCCTGGTGAAATCTTCACTATTGGCCAATGTCATAGGTGAAGACATCATAGGACCCAGGGTCCAGACCAGACCCTAGCATTCCAAATTCAGGATTTTGAGGCTTCCAGGACCTCAACCCTGGCCATCTGTGAGCAGCTGACTGGTCTTC
>NW_006429523.1:0-800 GCF_000325575.1 Pteropus alecto | reverse complement strand
AGACAAAGAAGCAGAAACCATGTGACAGAACAGAAATCCAGATATAATAAGAGTCAAGTAATCTAATAGATGCAGAGTTCAAAACACTAGTTATAAAGATGCTCAATGAACTTTTGGGAAGTGTAGAAAACTTCAACGAAAAGATAAAAATGGAAATGGAAAAAGGGAACCAGTCTGAAATGGAGAACACATTATCTGAGATCAGAATTATATTAAATGGAATAAACAAAGGAATAAACAAAGTTAATAAAGAAGGAGATCAAATGCCCTATCTAAAGGACAGGAAAGCCAATCAGGACACTCAATCAGAATGGCAAGAAAAAAGATACCGAGACTATAAAAATAATTTAAGGAGAGTATGGGACACTAGTAAGGCTCCAAATATCTGTCTAATCGGTGTAACTAAAGAAAATCAAGACGCTGAACAGCTGTTTGAAGAAATAATGATGGAAAACTTCCCTAACTTGGTGAAGGAAATGGACATAAAACCCCAGGAAGATCAGAGAATTCCAAAAATCAGGGATTCAAAGAGGCCCACACCAAGACACATCATAATTAAAATGCCCAAGGTTAAATACAAAGAAAGAATATTAAAAGCAGCAAGAGAAAAACATATAGTTACCTATAAGGGAACTATAGTTACTTACTCATAAGACTGGCAGCTGATTTCTCAAAAGAAACTATGCAGGACAGAAGGAATTGACAAAAAATATTCGACAGGATGAAGACCCAGGATATACTACCAAGAATGATTTATCAAACAGGATAAAGAATGGTAACAACTACCTTCCTATCAATAA
>NW_006429522.1:0-712 GCF_000325575.1 Pteropus alecto | reverse complement strand
TTATTAATCAGTATCACCCAAATTAATTTAATAAAAGAAACAAAAAATTAAAGAAAACCCAAAGAAATGGAAGATATTCCATGTTCATTGATTAGAAGAATGAACATAGTTAAAATTATTTTAACCTTGCCATATTACCCAAAGGAGTATACAGATTTAATGCAATCTGCATCAAAATCTCAATGATCTTTTTTGTAAGTTTACTCTATATTTTAATTATATCTATTGGGGTGACATTGGTTAATAAGATTATATAGATTTCAAGTGTATAATTTAATAATACATCATATATATATTGTATCGTGTGTTCACCACTAAAGTTAAATTTCCTTTCATTATCATGCATTTGACTCTCTTTATTCTTATCTACCTCTCCTCTCCCCCTTTCTTCTGGTAACCACTAAACTGTTTTCAGTGTCCACGATCTCTGTTTGTATTGTTCGTTTGTTCCTTTCAGTTTTATATTCCACATATAAGTGAAATCATATTGTTCTCTTTTTCTGTCTGACTCATTTTGCTTAGCATGATAATACCAATGGTATTTTTTAAAGAAATAGAACAAACAATCTTCAGATTTGTATGAAATCATGAAAGGCCCCAAGTAGCCAAACAATCCTGAGAAAAGAACATGGATGGATCTTGATATTACCATGCTAAGCAAAATAAGTTCGACAGACAAAATTGAGAACTTTATGATTTCACTCATAAGTGG
>NW_006429521.1:0-713 GCF_000325575.1 Pteropus alecto | reverse complement strand
TATTGATTTTCTGTTTGTGTGATCTGTCCATATCCGACAATGGGGTTTATAGGTCCCCAACTACAATAGGGTTTTGGTCTGTTTCTCCCTTCAGTTCTGTTAGTAATTGCTCTACATATTTTGGGGCTTCTTGATTGGGAGCCTAGATGTTAATAAGTGTTATGTCTTCTTGGTGCATGTTTCCCTTTATCATGATGAAATGTCCCTCAGTATCTTTCTTTACCTTTTGTATTTCGAAGTCTATTTTGTCTGTTATTAGTACAGCTACTCTCGCTTTTGTCTGAATGCCATTTGCTTGAAATATCATTTTCCACCCTTTCACTTTGAGTCTATATTTGTCTTTGGAGCTGAGATGTGTCTCCTGGAGGCAGTATATGGCTGGGTTTTGTTTTTTGATCCATTCTGCAATTCTGTTCCTTTTTATTGGTGAGTTCAGTCCATTTGCATTTAGGGTGATTATTGAAATATGAGGTCTTCTTATGGCCATTTTATCTTTTGCTTTCTGATAGCTCGGTGTTTTCATTGCTTCCTTGTCCTTGTATTTCTGTTTTCTTTATTTTGATTGGCTTTTGTGGGTTTTGCCTCTGATTCTTCTTGTTTTATGTTATATACTTCAGTCTGAATCTTTGGCGTTTTGTTACCATTACGAATATATAAAAGATAGTTATATATATACAGCCGCTCATTTTCTTCTGTGTGTGCCTTATCTCCAT
>NW_006429520.1:0-2597 GCF_000325575.1 Pteropus alecto | reverse complement strand
GTTTTGCATCGGCCTTGGTAAGACGACAGGTTGCAGGTTGCTGGTTCAGCCTTGCGGAAGAATCCCGCTTGGTACGAATTAACCTCCAGGAAACTCTCAGTTTTCCCAAATGTCTTTCCATGCTGCTGTTGTTAGTAGGGCAAGAGCTCTCAGCACTGAGGCCAAGGTTTTCAGTTTACTCCGAGACCTGTTTCATAGGCATAGGAAAGAACATCGGCGGCAGCTCAAAAGAGTATACATTTCTTCTGAATAGCATCGTTCTGCACCCAGAAGTCCGGTGAGGCTTCGCTGCTCCTATTGATGTATGCCGTGAAGGCTAAGGAGGCCCTTGCAAAATATCTAAGAAGGGTGACAGTTGTAACCCCTGTTCTTCACGTAATACATTTCGATTGGAGCGAACTCTTTGCTCCCTCTTCTTAGCCCGGAATGCTGTTCAACTGCCGTCTGACACGACTGTAGCTCACTTTCCGATGAGACCTATCGTCAGCCTCAAAGAACTGGTAGACGACTTTCTTCAAGAGCCCCAGGTACGCACTTCACCGTCTGGACAGTCTGCATGTGCACGTATTCACACCGTGGCGGCTTGTTTGCCGTTTATGAAAGCACCTGTACTTAGATGAGTCTGACTACTAAAGTTTGAGGGGACGGCTTTCAACGGAGCCCCTCCCACTTTGAAGCTTCTTTTTCGACGTGGCAGTCCCAAATATCATCCTCTCGGCCAGGTGATATACTCATATCTTGAAAGGGCTGCAGTTTGGTTCCGAGAAGAGACGTGGAAACAACGGTTTCCGAAGAACTCTTGTCACCCTCCAACATGTACAAAATGTCAAATCGATGCTGGAAATCTGGCCGTGTGCTTGGTGGAAATCCGCACAATGCGGGTTCGGGCTTCCACGTGAAGGAAGGGAGAATCTGTGCTGAACACAACCCAAGACGTTACGATGAAAATCATTGCTCTGGAATTTTAAGACTGTGCTACATTTCCTGCCACGAGGACGAGATAATACAACTATTACAGTTAGAGACAGCCAGCAACTCGTGCAAAGGATACAGCCGTTTGAAGAACTGCCATCTGTGATTCAGAGGTCTGAGAATCGATTGGCTGCTGGCTTGCTGTATGCTGTGACGTTCGGCGCGGCGCTTACGCTGTAGAGAGGAAGGGAGGAGGTTTCTTCTCTGTACTTCCAGTAATACCTTTTGGATTTGAACCAGCACTTTGGACCCGTGTTACCTACCTGAATGCAGTTGAAACCCGTTTTGACACGACCGTATCTCCGTTTACGATGGGACTTGACTTCAGAACGAAAGAGCTGGTAGGAAACAATGCTGAGAATACACTGGCATGAATTTGCCTTTCGTACTGACTGCATGTGCAGGTTTCGCTACTGTGGCCGCTTGCTTGTGGTTGAAGAATGCGGATAGTCAACAGCTGTCCTACGCAGTGGTCCTTTGCCGAGGAGAAGGGCAATCCGGAATGTCTAGCCACTGGTCGCACCGTCGTATGCGATGAGAGATCGTTTCGGGAAGATGGGCTTGTAATCTCTTCCTCAGCGCGGCCTCTCGCCGCATCAACTGTAACTGAGTGCTGGAAAGCGTATGGAAAGCGAAGGGCTTCAGCCAAAGTCTGCTGAGATCAAAGAGCGAAGCGCTGGTGGAACCTTCCACCCCGGATCCAAATCTGCTGAATCGGGACACTACAGCCCTCTGACAAGTCAAAGTGGAGAGAACGGCTTGGAACTGAGTCGCTTGCACTTGCAAGCAACTGGTGCTCCGAACTCATCCTCTCTTGCCAAGTGATAGCCAGTGATTTAACTTAGGCTGCACTCTTGCTCCAAGAGGCGACTAGAAGACAGCAGTTTCTGAAGAAAGCTGGGAATCGGCCTATGTCGACAAAGCGTGACATCGATTCTGGCAAGACGGCCGTTTTCTCGGTGCGTATTCGTACGAAGCGGGTTCATGTTGCCATGTCAAGGACGGGAGCGTATACCCTTGAAGCGGACAGAAATCCTGCGATAGAAACGTGGTACTGTTTTTCCAAGCTCTGCTTCATTTCTCGCCACGAAGAGGAGCTAGGCAACGTCTCACCTTTAGAGTCACTCAGCAGCACCTGCAGAAAATTGGGTGTTTGGGCAAGGGCGCTCTGTAACTCAGAAGACCCGTAAACATATCGCTGCTAGTAAAGGTGTACTCCACGAAGTCTAAAGAGGCCCTCACAGTATATGGAAGAAGAGATTATCTTTTTACTTCTACTTCACGTCAGACAAGCTTGACTGGAACGCATTCCTGGTTCCCGTGTTAGCGACCGCAATGAAAGTCTCACCCGCTCGACCACCACTGGAGCTCTGCTTATGATGAGCCCTAATCTCAGTCCCAAAGAGCTGGTAGAAACAAATTGTGCCCTACGCTGGCAAGAACTTGCCTTCTGAACCGACTGCATCTGTAGGTACGAATACAGTGGCAGCTTCCTTGTGGCATGAAAGCCGACGTGCGTCGGCCGTCCTACACAGTGGTCTTCTGTCGAGAAGCAGGGAAATCCAGGGTGTCTCGCCTGTAGTTGCACCATCGAATGTCAGGGGAAATCACTTTGGTGAGGATAT
>NW_006429519.1:0-595 GCF_000325575.1 Pteropus alecto | reverse complement strand
GGTTAAGTTTAGGATTACATTTAAGTTATGGTTTGCGATAGAGTTAGGTTTAGGGTAAATTATGGTGTTAGGGTTACGGTTGGCTTTATGTTTAGGGTTAGGTGTAGGATAAGTGTTTAGGGTTAGTGTTATTGTTAGTGTAAAATTTAGGACTAGGGTTAATCTTAGGGTTAGGGATAGAATTAGGGTTTGGATTAGCTTTAGTTTTAGGGTTAGACTCAGGGTTGAAGCTAGGGTTAGGTTTAGGCTTAGGGTTACGGTTAGGGTTAGGTTTGGGATAGGGTTCTGGTTAATGTTATGGTTAGTTTTAAGGCAAGAGTTTAGAGTTAGGATTAGTGTTAGTGTTAGGGTTATGATTAGGATTAGGTAGGTGTAGGGTTACCGTTAAGGTTTAATTAAGGTTTATTTTAGGGTTAGGTTATCGTTTTAGTTTTAAATTTAGACTTAGGGTCAAATTTATGGTAAGAGTTTAGGATTCGGGTCATTGTCAGTTTAAAATTTAATGTTGGAAATATTTTTAGGGTTAGGGTTAGAATTATATTTATGATTAGCTTTATCTTAGGGTTAAGATCAGGGTTAAGATTAGAGTTAATTT
>NW_006429518.1:0-520 GCF_000325575.1 Pteropus alecto | reverse complement strand
CCTATGTTTTCTTCTAAAAGTTTTATGGTTTCAGGGCTTTACATTTAAGTCTTTAATCCATTTTGAGTCTATTCTTGTATAAGGTGAAAGAAGATAGTCCAGCTTTTTTTTTTTTGCATGTATCTCTCCAATTTTTTCAGCATTATTTATTGAAGAGACTCTCTTTACCCCATTGCCTATTCTTATATCCTTTGCCATATATTAAGTGAGCATATAGGCATGGATTTATTTCTGGGCTCTCTATTCTGTTCCATTGATCAGTGTATCTGTTTTTATGCCAGTACCATGCTGTTGTGATTACTGTAGCCTTGTAGTATAGTTTGATATCAGGTAGTAAGATACCTCCAACTTTGTTCTTCTTTCTCAAGATTGCTGTGGCTATTCGGAGTTTTTTATGGCTCCATATAAATTTTGGGATGATTTGTTCTAGCCTTCTGAAAATGCCATTGGTATTTTGATAGGGGATTGCATTGTATCTATAGATGGCTTTGGGTAGTATAGCCATTTTAACAATGTTGAT
>NW_006429517.1:0-577 GCF_000325575.1 Pteropus alecto | reverse complement strand
CTTCAGAGTGCACCGAGAGAAATAGTTTTTCCAGGAGATGGTTGTGAGTGGGGGTTGGAGGGGGCGTAGTCAATGTGTCCTCAATGGCCTGCTGTGATGGGGACCAGCGGGAGACCTTGCCCGGAAGTGGGCAGAGGCAAGAAAGGACACCCTGGGAGGGGGCATGTGGGGCCGTCATGCTTCCCTGCTCCTGGGCCTTTTGAAAGCAGATGTCAGTGCTGGTTATTGAAAATCGCTCTGCGCGCCTGCCATCCTGCCTGAGCTCACTCCTCCGGTGCTGGATGATCTAGTCACTCGTCTCCTCCCTAGTGCATGTTCCGACAACCCCTGCAGCAAGCTTCTTCAGGACACGTCGTGTTCTGGCTGTCCAAGGATTTCTCCAAAGGGGAGGGATCCAAGGGCTGCACGGAAGAGCAAACTGAGGGAGGGGCAAGCCGGATGTTTGAGTGTAAGCTGAGTCTTAGGCTTTTCTTTGATTTCTCCTTCCTCCCATTTCAAAGCAGATCTCTTTACTCTGCTGACTGCATGTGGCTAAAGAAATCTGTGTTAATTTTTGACTCCATTTCTAGATTTGCCC
>NW_006429516.1:0-291 GCF_000325575.1 Pteropus alecto | reverse complement strand
TTACATGCAGACCCCAGCCCCCCTGCTCCCCCAACACTTGCACCACATCTGATCCTGGTCCCTGAGATCTCAACGCTTGGCTGCACAGCTACTAGGTCACTCATCCTAAGTCTTCGCAGGTGGGATATAGCCTCGAGTTGGCCCAGAAACCAGTTGTATATTAGAGAGACAGAGAAAGAGAGAACGAATTCCAAGAGCTAACACAGAGCATGGATTTAGAAGCGCCACTAATAACGCCCTTACATCTCTCCTAGACTTATCAGAACTCTTCTCCTGCATGTGCTGTAGGAG
>NW_006429515.1:0-422 GCF_000325575.1 Pteropus alecto | reverse complement strand
AAATTTAAAATTTCTTTTAAGTTTATGAAGTAAAACAGTTATAGTAAGCTAAGATCAATTTATTATTTATTATCAAAGAAAGAAAAAAATTTAACTTATTGTAGCCTAAGTGTGAAGTATTTATAAAGTCTACAGTGGTGTACAGTAATGTCCTAGGCTTTCACATTCACTCACCACTCACTCACTGACACCCAGAGCAGGTCCTGCAAGCTCCATTAATAAGTCTCCTATACAGGTGTACCATTTTTTATCTTTTATACTTTGTTTTTACCGTACCATTTCTGTGTTTAGCTTTGTTTAGATATACACTTACCATTACGCTATAATTGCCTACAATATTCAATACAGTAACATGCTGTAAAGGTTTGTAACCTAGAAGCAATAGACTATACCATATAACCTTGCTGTATAGTAAGCTATAA
>NW_006429514.1:0-362 GCF_000325575.1 Pteropus alecto | reverse complement strand
AATCCTGATGTACAGATAAAATATTAACAGCAAGTATAACTAGTAAGTTTTCAACACTGATATCAAACTGATGCAGCAATCATAGTGTACACAATTCGAAATGAAGAAAATTAATAAAAACCCAATGGTAGTGCGAGTTTTTACCACTTACGGCGATTGCTTTAATCTTTTGGAAAAGTGAACACTTAAGCTTTAACACATGAACAGTAAGGTTCGCCATTGTCTCTGTGCTACTGTGGTAGAAACATTTTCATTCAGTGTTTTGAGGCATGTGTACAACCATCATTCAACAGCCACTTCAAAGTTATTAACCAGTTATCTTTTCTTCTACAAAGTCCAAAAAATTCACTCAATGCAACCTT
>NW_006429513.1:0-828 GCF_000325575.1 Pteropus alecto | reverse complement strand
AACTCTTCCGAAAAATCAAAGAGGAGGCAATACTTTACAACTCATTTCATGAAGTCAGTACTACCCTAATAAGAAAACCTGGTAAAAATAACACAAAAAAAGAGAACTACAGACTAGTAGTTCTCTTATCTCATGAACACAGATGCAAAAGTCCTAAATAAGATACTAGCAAACTGAATACAGCAACATATTCAAATGATTGTACATCATGATCAACTGGGCTTCATCCCAGAGGCACAGGGATGGTTCAACATACGCAAATTGATTAATGTGATACACCACATAAACAAATTAAAAAATAAGAATCATATGATTATATCAATAGATGCAGAAAAAGCCTTTGACAAATACAGCACCCATTTATGATAAAAACACTTAACAAAATCGGTATAGAAGGAAAATACCTTAATATAATAAAGGCCATATATGACAAGCACACAGGCAACATTATACTTAATGGTGAAAAACTATAAACCTTCTCTCTAAGATCATGAACAATGCAAGGCCGTCCACTAACACCACTGTTATTCAATAAAACATTGAAGGTCCCAGTGAGTGCAATCAGGCAAGAGAAAGATATAAAAGGCATCCAAATAGGAAACGAAGAAGTTAAACTGTCACTATTTGTGGATGACATGATGCTCTATTTAGAAAACCTTAAAGACTCCACAAGAACAGTATTAAAAACAATAAGTAAATACAGTATTCTCTGGATACAATATCAGTTTTCAAAAATCCATAGCATTCTTATACTCTAATGACGAATTGTCAGAAAAAGAAGTCGAAAAAATAATTCTTTTGCAATTGCAACAGAAAGAATAAAATACC
>NW_006429512.1:0-4748 GCF_000325575.1 Pteropus alecto | reverse complement strand
GGAACAAAAACTGCTCTTAACAGCCACTTTGGGATCGTGGGTGGGATTCCAGAGGCAGTAACGGAAGGGGTCCCGAATTCCTGTCCCAGTGCCGTGAACACAGTACATAGACTAGCCGGTTGGTGCCAAACGTTAAAAGCAGGCCCACAGAAGAAAGGTGAGGTGGACATGAGGACAATGCACAATTTGGGGAATGGCTGTGAGCTTCGTTTACTGTCCCTTACCCCAGGGATCCTTGACAGCTGACTCTACTCAGGTGCTGGCTGTGGTTCTGTCCCAGCACTTTCCCAAATTACAGTGTCCTTCCACTGAGTCATTCCCGGTATGACCCACTGGCCGACGCTGGAACCTGACCTGCTGGCCAATTCTTCCATGTCCCCTCGTCTGAGGGATGTGCTCTGCCACCAATCTGACAGACAGCCCACAATCAGCTGCTCTCCCCCTGCCTCTGGGCCTCTCAACTCCCTGGCTGTCACTTTCTTCATGGGGATCATGTGTGATAGTAGCAAACCTCTGTCCATTAAAGGTGATGATAGTCAGTGAGGCCTGGAGATATCACCTCCATGTAACTGAGTTACTGCTCTCCCTGGGGACTGGCGCCTGGAGATACCACCTCCCTGAAACTGGAGAATTTCCACTTTTACAGTATCAGCCATGCTATCTTTGAAAGGCAAAGATTAAAATAATTCAGCATTCTATTAATGGTGTGGCCAATGTCTGCTTCTGTAATCCACTTTCTTGTTAATTAAAGGTGTGGTTCTGGGCAAAGATGTGCTAACAGCCAACGTCTGCTTCTGTAATCTGCTTGCTTATTCAGAAGACCACCAGGATATGGTCTTAAGCTTTATCAGCTGCCTCCTCTGAAAGCTCGGGGCTGATCTCCTTTAACCCTGTGTGGTAGAGAGTCAGTCGCTGGCCGGCTAATAAAGGCTAATAATTGATCTCAATTGGCTCCATGGGTCTCAGAATCATTCGCGCCATAACAATTCTTTCACCGCCTCTTAACTCAGTACTGGCTCCAAGGAAGCTGGTGGCTTTCCCTTGTGCCTGATGACACCTGTAACAGTGTCCCACACACTCAGTCATGTTATGGGTTTCCAGGACTCAAAGGTGAGGTGTTGACCATGCTTCAGTGGAAAGAGAACCTTCACAACCTGTTGAGACCCTAGGGTTTACTGCAAAGGACAGTCCAAAACGTCGCATTAGAGCACAGCATGAAAGCAGCTTGACTGTCACTCCCACCTTTCCAACAAGAAATGATTTGGACCTACTGAAAACCAACAACTCTTCTGAGATCTGTCAGAGAAATGAGGTCACTAAGCTAACTACTCCTTGCCATGGTGAAGAGATAGAAGTCGGAATGTTGGATGCAGAGAATCACAGCTCCCTGGAACAGAAGGCCAAGAGCAGAAACCAGTGTGGGAGCCAGTGCCAGGATCAGGAGACACAAATTGTTAGACAACTTGCTGGAAGCTCAGTGTAGACTACCTTGAGAGTTAAAAACTCCAGGTACGTCTAGTCTGACAGGGAATCCTAACCTTCTGGTGAGTTTTATCTTGGGGAGCCCTACCAGGTTCTCGCAGAGACGAATGAAGGTCTGACAGAAACTCCCCTGTGTTTCCAGCACGGGAAAGAAAATGTCACCACTGTGAAAAACGCCAAACATGATCTGTTCTTCAAAACAAGGCCTGTCCAAAGAGAAAGATTCACCAGAACACAAGAGACTAGGGTTTTACTAGAGGCTGAACAATCTGGGGAAGGGGAATGCCCAGGATTGGCCCTCTATATTTCCTTGACCTGAGGGGTGAAAAAGGGAAGAAACACTTGAGAAATCATAGCCCAGGGCAGAGACTTACTGAAAACTCAGACCTAATCCTCCCATTAGAGATCAAGCCCCCTTCTCTTACACTTTATCACCTCACCACATAGCTCCCATATAATAACTAAAGGTTACAACTGGAAGGATTGCACATCTCAGACTTTGTTTAAGAAGAGAAAAGAATAACACAAAATACCTTAGGAATTTCACCGTCTGTCACCTACAGCTACATTAAACAGTAAACATAGCCTGAGTCTGGGCCAGAAAGACAGAAAACCTCACACTAAAGACCTGCTTACCTCAGCTCCTTTTTCCCAATAAATTATGATTGGCTTTCCACAAAAAAATGACAAGGCATCATAAAAGACACAAACCATAGTTTGCAGACACAGGTCCAGCTCAGATCCAGAATCAGATATGGTGGATATTTGGGAATTATCACACCAAGAATGTAAAACAACCCTGAACAGTATGCTAAGGGCTATATTGGAAAAGCGAACAACTTGCAAGAATAGGTAGGTGATGTAAGCAGAGACATGTAAACTCTAAGAAAGAATCAAAAAGCAATGCTAGATATTAGGCAACAAAACTGTAAGAGAAATGAAGAAAGTCTTTGATGAGTTCATCGATAAACTGAACATGGCTGAGGGAACACCACCAGTGAACTTCAAAAAATGTCAATAAAATCTTTCAACTGAAATGCAAAGAATAAATTACGGAAAAGCAGGAGAAGAGACCCGAGAACTCTGTCTTCTCTCTATGGGAGGGAATGTCCCCCTTCGAATGACAAAATGTATAACATCTGTGTGATAGAAATTCCAAAAGGATGAGAAGTAAACAAAGAAAAGGAAGAAATGTATGTAGCTATAATGATTGAGAATGTTCCAAAATTCGTGACAAACACTAAATCGCAGATCGAAGAAGTTCAGAGAATTCCAAGTAGTATAAATATCAAAACATCTATACCTAGAAATAACCTGTTTACACTGGAGACAGTCAAAAAACAAGAGAAATTTCTGAAAAAACCCAGAGGAGAAGGCACCTAACCTATAGAGAAACAAGGATACGAATTACATTGGCCTTCAATTAGCGTACAATGCACCTAAGAAGAAAGTTGAATTAAAGCTTCAATGTGGGGAAAGAATGGAAACACCAACCTAATATTCCAAGTCTAGTGAAATTCTCCTTCAAAATGAAGGAGAATAAAACACTTTCTCAGGCAAATGAAATTGAGGATATTTGTCACCAGAACTGCCTTGCAAGAAATGTTGAACGGAATTCTTCAGAGAGAAGGAAAATGATAAAGGTCAGAAACTCGCATCTACATAAAGACAAGAAAAGTGTTAGAGATGGACTAAATGAAGATACAATAAAATATTTTATTTTTAGATTTAATCTAACAGATCTAATAGAGTTCAAACTAAACAAAGAGTTCAAACTAAAAGCAGCGGCATTGTGTTCAGGGATTATGCTTTAAGCATAAGTGAAATGAATGACAGCAATATTATTTAAAAAAATCAGGAGGGAGGAATTGGCACTAACTAAAACTTGGTAGTGTATTCCTTGAAAGTGGACATTGTTTAGTTGTAAACGTATACTGCAAACTCTAGGGTAAACAATAAAATAAGTAAAGAACATGGAATACTTGATACGACAGAGGAGAGGAACTGGAATCGTATAAAATGCTCATTTGAAACCAGAGAAGGTAGCAAAAGAGTAGGAGACAAAAAAGCGAAACAAAGCAAGGGCAATAAATAGAAAACAGTAACAAATACGCCAGCTATTCATCAAACGATACCAATGATTACTTTCTAGGTTCGTAGTCTTTATACATCAATTAAAAGTCAGAAATTGTCAGAGGAGATAAAAACATAAAACCGTATTATTTGATGTCTACATGAAACCCGCCCTAAATATAAGGACACACATAAAGTAAAGGACTGGAAAAAGAGATACCATTCTAATACAAATGAAAAGAAAGCTGGGATACCCATATTTATTTCAGACAAAGCGGAATTTGGAGGCTGAAAAATTAACAGGGTTAAAGAGGGGCATTATACAGTCATAAAGGGGCCAATTCTCTAAGAAGAGGTAACAGTCTTCAACGTGTCTGCACCAGAAAACACAGTGTCAAAAGACATGAGGAAAACACCGAGGAGACAAGCCCCCTATTGTAGTGGGAGACTTCATCACAGCTCTCTCTCAGTAATGGACAGATCCAGCGCTCACAAAATCAGTCGGAATACAGTTGAACTAATCAGCACCATCAAACAAACTATATTTCAATGCCGGTTTTAGAAAACACAACAACAGGAAACACGTGTTTTCAAGTTGACATGGAAATACGTCAAGATAGACCACATTCTGTCCCATGAAACAAACATTAAAAATAGAAAATAGCAGAAAAATCTCCAGATACTCGGAGATTAAACACCATATTTC
Organism: Pteropus alecto; assembly: GCF_000325575.1. Lineage (NCBI taxonomy): Eukaryota > Metazoa > Chordata > Mammalia > Chiroptera > Pteropodidae > Pteropus > Pteropus alecto. Next base: position 487 of record NW_006429512.1, on the reverse strand, counting down.
TAAATGACACATCCTCAAAGAAAATGCAAAAGAAAAACGTAAAGACACCGTCCCTTACTAAATGACATGAAAATTTACTTATCAAAATTTGTTGGATGCAGCACGTGCAGTGCTAGGAGGGACGTTTATAGCTTTGAATGCATATACTAGAAAAAAAGAAAGATGTAATCTGAGGCTCTAAACATCTACCTTAGGGAATTAGAGAAATAACACCAAACTATTGCCTAAGGAAGCAGAAGAAAAGAAATAATAAATATCAGCACAGAAATCAATCGCAACAAAAATATCAGTAGAGAAAATCAATAAAACCAAAAGCTGATCCTTTAAAAGGATGAATAAAATCGATAAACCTCTAGCCAAGTTAACTCAAAATGGAGAGAAAACTAAATTACTAATACCAAAAATAAAAGAGAGGCCATCACTAATGATTCCATGCACATTAAAAGAAATATAGTAAAGAAATATGATGAACAACTCTAGGCCTACA
>NW_006429511.1:0-722 GCF_000325575.1 Pteropus alecto | reverse complement strand
TCAACAAATGGTACTGGGAAAACTAGATATCCACATGCAAAAGAATAGGAAAAGGGTTAAAAGTAGCAGGAGAAAAAAAAATTCCTCCTTCAAGGTTATCAGCAGATTTCTCAGCAGAAATCTTGCAGGCCAGGAGAGAGTGGAATCACATATTCAAAGTGCTAACAAAATAAAACTACCAATCGAGAATATTTTACCCAGCAAAGATAAATTTCAAAAATGAAGGAGAGATGAAGACTTTCCCACATAAACAAGAGATGAAGAATTTTATCACCACTAGACCTGCCTTACAAGAAATGATGAAAGAAGTTATTCAAGCAGAAATGAAGAGATGCTAATTAGTAACATGAAAACATATGAAAATATACTGGTAAAGATAAGTATATAGTCAAATACAGAATACTCTAATCTGTAATATGGTGGCGTGTTAAAGAGTTAACTTTAACATAGGGTTAAAGGACTAAAGTATTAAAAATAACTGTAGTTAGGTCACAAACAAAGCTTTAGCAAATATAAGATTAAAATCATACCAAGTATCTTTTCCAGTCTCAATGATATGAAACTAGAAATTAACAACAGGAGGAGAACTGAAAAATTCATGAATGTAGAAATTAACAACAGTTTCCTGAATAATCTGTGGGTTAAAAATGGAATCAAAAGGAAAATCAAAAAACATCTTGAAACAATGAAAACACAACACATGGTGTCAAGGGGATCAAATA
>NW_006429510.1:0-535 GCF_000325575.1 Pteropus alecto | reverse complement strand
GAGTAGCTTGTTCAACTGCACACAGTTTGGGACTGGTTTCGAACTCAGGTCTCTCTGGCTCTTGAAATTTAGCTCTGGCTCCATTTATTTATCTGGCCTGTTAGTACTATAATTGACATCATGTTCATACACAGAGAATCAGGGTGAGGCCAGTGGACATTGCCATGAAAAACAGGAAAAGGAAAACCTTAGTACTTTTTCATTCTTGTTGGATGAAGAGTATAATTAATACTTATTAATTTTTAAGTTGTGGGTAGGTCACTACTTTGGCACGTCAGGGTGATATTTTTGCCAAGGGAGTCAGCTGGAGTGGAAATGTCCACGTACGCGAACTAGTGCATAAATGTCGATCTAAAGGAAAAAGTATGAAGCACACACTTTCCTCACCACACTACAACCGTCTCTCCCTGAGACAAATGCATCTCATTTGTCTTTAATCCCTAGTGCTGGGCACTCAGCAGGCACATGGTGCATATCAGCTGAGTAAATGACAGAAATAATGAATAAAATGTACTGTTTTACATAAAACAATGGA
>NW_006429509.1:0-463 GCF_000325575.1 Pteropus alecto | reverse complement strand
GAGGAAAGTCTGTCAGGTCCAGCCTACTTGACCTCGTGATTGGAAGGCCCATCCTCAGTGGGCAGAAACGTAGCTGGGTTCAATGTTCGTACGGTCTCGAGGCGGATTTGTGGATTTTTGAAAAGCAGTTCCTGATAATGAGTTATTCTGGCATTGGTTAGTCATTTACGTCCTCGATTATCTATTAATGCAGTTATGGCATAGGTGCCCTTTACATTTACATTTTCTCCCACTGTAAGGATGTCAGCTTCTCTGACCAGGATTACCTCGGCAGCTGAGGCCCCAAGGAACAGTGGCTATCCCACAGCCACCAAATTTAGCCGTTTGGACAAATATGCAATGGGGAGCTGCCAAGGCCCAACTGTTTGTGTGAGGACCGCCAGGGCAGAGTGAATTCTTCTCATACACGCAGAAATTTTAGTCTTGCATTACGTCCAGTGATCCCAATGCTGGGGCACTGGTC
>NW_006429508.1:0-220 GCF_000325575.1 Pteropus alecto | reverse complement strand
AGAGCAGCAACACTCGTGGCAAGAGCTGGTAACAACCCACACGTCCTTTACCAGGTGAGCGGGCTGCTGCCTCCGCCGGTGGAGCACTGCTCGGCCTTCAAGTAGCCCCTGCACTGTGCCCACCCCGTGCGCGGCTGTCGGCCACTGCTGGGAGGAGGGAGTCAGTCCCCAAGGCCCCTCACGGTTTCTGTCAACAGAGCGTGCCGGTCGGTGGACAGAG
>NW_006429507.1:0-387 GCF_000325575.1 Pteropus alecto | reverse complement strand
ACCTGAATATAACACCTGAAACAATAAAATGCATAAAAGAAAACATTTGAATGAAACTCAAAGATCTTGGACTTAAAGAGGATTTTATAATGGGATCTCAAAGGCAAAAGAAGTAAAAGCAAAAATAAATGAATGGGACTACATCGAACTAAAAAGCTTCTGCTCAGCAAAAGAAATCATCAACAAGGTAAAGAGGCAACCATTTGAAAGGAAAAATATATTTGCAAGCAATGCCTCCAATAGGGCCTAATATCCAAAATATACAAAGAACTCTTACAACCTCAACAACAACAACAACAACAAAACTGATCCAATCAAAAAAATGGGCAGAGGAAGGAAAAAAATGGCGTAAATGATAGAGGTTCTGTTCATCCATCTGGCAACCAA
>NW_006429506.1:0-289 GCF_000325575.1 Pteropus alecto | reverse complement strand
ATTAATTCTTGATCGGTTTATTGGCTAACCGATGACTGGTTTTAGTGTACAAAAGCACTTAAAAATATATCCCCGATGGTCTGATGGTCTAGAAAGGAACAAACATTAATCAAATAAATCCAAAACTCCAAACTGTATTAAGACGAGGCAAGAAAGCGTCGAGCGGATACGGAGGGTCTGACGATAAAAAATAAAGCCAGTCGGACACCCTGCCAGTGAGAAGGTGCTCGCCGGAATTTTATTTTATTTTCCCTGGCGCTGGTGGTGTTTTATTTTCTGGATACGATAA
>NW_006429505.1:0-771 GCF_000325575.1 Pteropus alecto | reverse complement strand
AAACTAAACTCTTGTCTATCACCACACACCAAAATAAACTTAAAATAGATTAAGTATCTGAAAATAGGACCTGAAACAATAAAATGCATAGAAGAAAACAGAGGAACTAAACTCAAGGGCCTTGGCTTTAAAGAGGATTTTATGAATTTGATCTAAAAGCAAGGGAAGTAAAAGCAAAAATAAATGAATGGGACTACATCAAACTAAAATGCTTCTGCTCAGCAAAAGAAACTGTCAGTAAGGTAAAGAGACAACCATCCAAATGAGAAAATATATTTGCAAGCATCATCTCCAATAAGGTCCTAATATCCAAAATCAATGCCTCCGATAAGGGCCTAATATCCAAAATATAGAAAGAACTCATACAACTCAATGACAACAGAATCAAAAACTGGGCAGAGGACTTGAACAGACATTTCTCCATAGAGGATATACAAATGGCCAACAAATATTTGAAAACATGCTCAACGTCGCTATCTATTAGGGAAATTAAAATCAAAACCACAATGAGATACCATCTCACACCTGTTAGAATAGCTGTTATGAACAGGACAAGTAATGACAAATGCTGAGTAGGATGCAGAGAAATAGGAACCTCATACACTGCTATAGGAACCCTCATACACTGCTATTGGTACAGCCACTATGGAAAACAGTATAGAGGTTCCTCAAAAAACTAAGAATTGATCTATCATATGATCCTGCAATCCCTCTACTGGGTATTTTCCCCAATGATTTGAAAACTCATATCTGTAAAGATATTTGCACACT
>NW_006429504.1:0-525 GCF_000325575.1 Pteropus alecto | reverse complement strand
TCCTTACTTTTCATGGAATGACAGGCTGCCTCAGCACTATAAGTTTGTGTGTTTTGTTTGGTAACAGATCAAGTATAGTGAATAAGCTCTTTAGAACCAAACTGAGATTCGTTTACTGTTTTATTCACAGCGGAGGCTGATGATCATGAGTGAATGGGGTTCTGAGATGTTTCTTTTTCTTTTAGAACACATTCTTGCAGGTCCGTATGGCGATGCTTCCTGGGCTCCGGAAGATCAGAACTGCAACAGACACTGCCCTTTCTTTCCACCGTGTGTAACTGGTTTCGACCTTGCTCTTCTGTGCCAACACTTTAGCAGGAACGCTGGTTCTCTTTAGAGGCATGTAGGTGTGGAGATTCTAATCCCAAGACCATTCTATTTTGCCAGCACCACCTGACTCATGAAGGAGATGCCACTTGTAGTAACCGTTTTCTTCTGGAGTGACAAAGTGTCCTCACCTCAAACTCTCCTGGACTCATTTCCTGAGGGTAGGCAGACTGTAGAATACCCCTGCCATGGAGGGCT
>NW_006429503.1:0-275 GCF_000325575.1 Pteropus alecto | reverse complement strand
ACATAGCTTGAAGAGGCAGTCTAGGAGTGAAGACAGAACATGTTGCTGAGGAAGGATATACACAAAACCTAGGAGAAACATTCCGCTGTGACCCACACAGGGCATTATCCGTCACGGGTGACTGTAAATGACAAGGCACAAGGTCCTGTGCCAACCTACCCTTTGACCATTCATCCTCACCACCACAGTGTGAGGTTGCAGATAACGACGCTTCTAGAAAGTCAACTGTCACCCATTGCACCGGTTAGTGGCAGGGCTGGGACTCAGAGTCCAAA
>NW_006429502.1:0-516 GCF_000325575.1 Pteropus alecto | reverse complement strand
ATTTTTTCCCATTTCATAGGTTGCCTTTTCATTTTATCGATGGTTTATTTTGCTGTATGGAAGCTTTTTAGATTGATGTAATTCCACTTGTTTATTTTGCTTTTGTGCTTTTATTTTTGGCATCAAAATAAAAAAAAAATATTGCCAAGACCAATGTCAAGGAGCTTACTCCCTATTTTTTCTTATATGAGTTTTATGGTTTCTGGTCTTATGTTCCATTCTTTAATCCATTCGAGTTGATTTTTGTATGTGGTATAAGATAGTGGTCCAGTTTCATTCTTTTGTGTGTGGCTGTCCAGTTTTTCCAGCACCATTTACTGAAGAGATTATCCTTCCTCTCTTGTATGTTCTTGGATACTTTGTTGAAATTAATTGACAATATATGTGTGGGTTTATTTCTGAGATCTCTACTTTGTTCTGTTGATCTCTGTTTTTATGCCAAAACCATACTGTTTTGATTACAGATTTTTAATTAGAAATTAGGAAGTGTGATGCCTTCAGCTTTGTTCTTTCTCA
>NW_006429501.1:0-1382 GCF_000325575.1 Pteropus alecto | reverse complement strand
GACTGCATGATCCTGACAACTATCTTGTGGGGAGTATCTATTATCATCACCATCCCCATTTTATATAAGGGAAACTGAGACATGTGACAAAGCTGGCAAGTGGTAAAGGCCCATTCCACCTTAGGGTCTGACATCAGAGCCCACTCTCTACACCCAGCCCTCTCCTGCATCTGGCAGAAGCCCTGCTTCACTCACGTGGACAATCTACGACTGGATTGAAAGGGGTCCACCCCCTGCTTCAGTAACTGCAGCCTTCAGGGTTAGCTGGTTTCATGGATCGAAGAAGTTCAGTTCATGCTGTCGGCAGGAGGGCTGCTTTTTAAAATCAGGGACCCTCAGAGTGTATTCTCAAACTCCCAAGCCAAGCATCACTGACAGGTAAAGGCTGTGGCTTTTGAGTCACAGACCTGAGTTCAAAATTGTGTCACTTATTAGCTATATAATATTGAGCCAACTCTTTAACTTCTCCTCCTCGCCTTGGTTTCCTCAGCTGAAAAGGAGGTGAACTTGTACCCTGCAGAAGTTGCAAGAAATCAATGCGAATGACCTGAATGGGAGCAGTTCTTACTGAGAGCTCATTCACTCCAAGCATTCTGCATCTATCCAGCAACCCCAGTGTTATCCCCATTTTCCAGAACAGGAGAGTGAGGCACGGAGAACGTGACTTTCTGAAGGTCACACCAAAGATCAACGTTGAGGCCGAAATTCAAAGCCCTGGCTCCTGCCTCAGAGCTTCTCCCCACAGACCAAAACAACAGTTTGGGCACAAAGTAGTTAAATTGATGCTTTGCTGTAGTTACTATTTTCTTCCTCTTTCCCATCCCAATGTTCAAGTATGCATTTTAGTAGTCTATTATTTAAAAAATGTAGCCTAAGAAAGTTTAGTTTTCTAAGTGCCCCTACAGAACATGCTATAATTCATGGAAGTTTCCTATACTACTAGTTTAGATCATTTAACAAATTGACTCTAATTCAGAAGAGTTTTGATTGTTTGAATTCTTCTCGTTTTCTACCTATTCAGTACATTTAACACTGGAGATTTTATATGATGTGGGTACAATGAAATCTGAAGTTGCTACTTTTGCTCTTCACTTATCCAAAAATTATTTCTGATTATGTACTGTAGTCAACAAATGCCAGAAGCATTTTGTTTGCCATTAGGTAAAGGATGAAGATCAAGTCCCTGCTCTTCAGGAGGAATAACATGAGAGCACCCAGGGTCAAGTTCACAGCTTACGCCCTCTCATTCTCCCACCCTGCTTCATTTAACAAAATGAAACTAGTATTCTCAATTTCACCTTGGCTCCAAGTACGTACTCCTGAGCCTCAGATGCCCCTCGGATCATTCATGTATTCCTTCCTTCCTTCCTTCCTTCCTTCCT
>NW_006429500.1:0-458 GCF_000325575.1 Pteropus alecto | reverse complement strand
AAGATGCTGATAATCTCTATTTCTAGCAGTAAAGACAGAACTGATAGGCAGTCCATAGCTTGGTTTAACAATAGGGATCTGCAACGTATTTCCATTGGATACTGTTCATCAACCATTTATAAGGAGCCAGGAGCTGGGTGACTTTGTTGTTTTTAAACATCTTTGCCATTGTAACAAATAAAATAAAATGGATTGGTTGTTTCTTATGCCCCTAGACAGTCATGAGCTTGAAAGAAATATGATTGGAAAATTGGTGACAAGGAAATTTGAGGAAGAGGTATGTGAATAGACTTCTCAGAATGAGCAAAAGAAGGGAAAAGACTCGTCTCCCATGTAAATGTCCAGGGCCCTCAGGAATGAATATTTGTGCGATCACCTCAGGTAAAGACCCAACAGACTGAGGTGCTCACTGAAGGCAAAGGAAACATAGAGTGGGTGGTGGAAGAGGCAGTTATAAA
>NW_006429499.1:0-425 GCF_000325575.1 Pteropus alecto | reverse complement strand
CCTTTATGTTTAGCCTGTCTTTCGATCTGGAGTGGATCTCTTGTAGACAACATACATATGAGTCTTGTTTTCTTATCCATTTGGCTACCCTGTGTCTTTTGGTTGGAGCATTTAATCCACTTACATTTAAAGCGATTATTGTTAGGTACGTAGGTATTGCCATTTTATTATCAATTGTCACGTTCTTTTTTTTCTTTCTTCTTCTTAAAGAAGTCTGCGTAACATTTCATGTGATGCTGGCTGGTGGTGATGAACTCCTTTAGCTTTTTCTGGTCTATTGAATCTCTTTATCGCTCCTTCAATTTTAAATAATAGCCTTGCTATGTAGAATAACCTTGTTTGTAGGTCCTTGCTTTTTTTTTAAATTACTTTGAATATTTTGTGCCAATTCCCTTTGGCCTATAGTTTCTGTTGAGAAATAAGCT
>NW_006429498.1:311261-314379 GCF_000325575.1 Pteropus alecto | reverse complement strand
GGTTAGTATCAGGGTTAGGGTTAGTGTTAGGTTTAAACTTTTGGTTAGCATTGACTTTAGTTTAAGGGTTAGGATCAGGTTTCAGGTTAATGTTAGGGTTAGGGATAGAGTTAGGGTTAGTTTTAGAGTTAAAGTTACATTTATAGTTAATTTTATGATAAGGGTTTTGACTTAGGGTTATTGTTAGTTTGAAATTGAAGGTTAGGTTTAGTGTTAGTGTTAGGGTTAGAAATAGGGTTAAGATTAGCTTTACTTTTAGGGTTAGGATTAGGGTTCGTGTTAGGGTTACATGTAGGGTTAGGGTTAGTGTTAGGTTTAGGGTTAGGGTTATGTTTAGGATTAGGGTTAAGTTTAAGGTTAGGGTTTAGGGTTAATGTTAGGGTTAGGTTAGTGTTAGGATTACCGTTAGGGTTAGGGTTAGATTTAGTTTAGGGGTAGGTTTATAGTTATGGTTAGGGTTAGGGTTAGTGTAGGTTAAGGTTATGCTTCGGGATAGGGTTAGTGTTAGGGTTAGGGTTAGCTACATTTTAGGATTAGGGTTAGAGTTAGTCTTATTTTTAGTGTAAAATTTAGGGTTATGGTTAGAATTAGGGTTAGGATTAGCTTTAGTTTAATGGTTAGGATCAGAGTTATGGTTAATGTTAGGGTTAAGGTTAGTGTTAATTTTAGGGTTAGGGTTAGGTTAGTGTTACTTTTACTGTTAGGGTTCGGGTAAGGTTTTGGTTAGGATTATGCTTAGGGATAGGGTTAGTGTTTGAGTTCGGATTAGCTATAGTTTAGTTTTAAGGTTAGGGTAACGGGTTAGTTTTAAGGTTAGGGTAACGGGTTAGGGTTAATGTTTTTGTCAGTGTAAAATTTAGTGTTAGGGTTAGAATTAGGGATAGGATAAGCTTTACTGTTAGGGTTAAGATCAGGGTTAGGATTAGTGTTAGAGTTTGGTTTAGAATTATAGTTAGTATTAGCTTGATTTTTAGGGTTAGGATTAGGGTTCCGGGAATGTTAGGTTTACAGTTAGGGTTAGGGTTAGTTTTAGACTTAAAGTTAAATTTAGGGTTAGGTTTAGAATAAGGGTTTAGGGTTAGGGTTATTGACAGTTTGAAATTTAGAGTTTTGATTAGGTTAGGGTTAGGACTACTGTTTGGGTTCGGTTTTATTTTTAGTTTAGGAATAGGTTTATGGTTACTGTTAGGGTTAGCATTCGGTTTTGTTAGTGTTAGGTATAGGGTTATGGTTAGTGTTAGGGTTAGGATTAGCTTTAGTTTTTGAGTTAGGATTAGTTTTAAGGTTAGTCTTAGGGTTAGGGTAAGAATTACAGTCAAGATTAGCTTTATTTGTAGGGTTAGGATCGGGGTTAGTGTTAATGTTAGTGTTAAGGTGAAGGTTAGAGTTAGTTTTAGAATTAAATTTAGGGTTAGGGTTAGGTTTAGCGTAAGAGGTTAGTGTCAAGGTTATTGGTAGTGTAAAATTTAGGGTTAAGATTAGTTTAGGGTTAGCTTTAGTTTTAGGGTTAGGATCAGGGTTAAGGTTAGGGTTAGTGTTAGGTTTAGTTTTGTGTTAGGGTTATCTTACGTTAGGTTTAGAGTTAGAATTAATGTTAGGGTTAGGGTTATGGTTAGGTTAGGGTTATGTTTAGGGTTAGATTTAGAGTTAGGGTCAGGTTAGGTTTAGCTTAGGGTTAGGTTTATGGTTAGTGTTAGGGTTATGGTTAGGTTTAGGTTAGAGTTAGAGTTAGGGTTAGCTTAAGTTTAGGGTTAGGGTTCGTGTAAGAGGTTAGAGTTAGGTTTTTGCTAGGGTTATGTTATGGTTAGGTTAGTGTTAGGCTTACCATTAGGGTTCGTTTAGGTTTATCTTAGGGTTATGCTTAGGGATAAGGTTAGTGTTAGGGTTAGGAGTTGCTATAGTTTAGGGATAGTGTTAGGGTTAGGGGTTAGGTTTAGTGTTATTGTTAGTGTAAAATTTAGGGTTACGGTTAGAATTAGGGTTAAAATTACCTTTAGTTTTCATTTTAGGATCAGTGTTAGGGTTAAGGTTAGGGTTAAGGTTAGGTTTAGGGTTATTTTTATAGTTAAAATTAGGGTCAGAGTTAGGTTTCGGGTAAGGGTTTAAGGTTAGGGTTATTGTTAGTGTAAAATTTAGGGTTAGGGGTAGTGTTAGGGTTAGAGTTAGAATTAGGGTTAGGATTAGATTTAGTTTAAGCATTAGGATCTTGGTTAGAATAAGGGTTATGGTTAGAGTTAGGGTTAGGTTTAGAGTTAGGGTTAGGGTTCGGCTTAGTGTTATTGTTAGTGTAAAATTTAGGGTTAGGTTTAGAATTGGGTTATGTTTAGCTTTAGTTGTAGAGTTAATTTCAGGGTTAGGGTTTATGTTAGGGTTAGGTTTAAAATGATGGTTAGCATTAGCTTTATTTTTAAGGTTAGGGTCACGTTTCGGGTTAAGGTTAGGGTCAGTGTTTCGGTGAGGGTTAGTTTTAGACTTAAAGTCAGATTTAGAGTTAGGTTTAGGATAAGGGGTTAGGGTTCAGTTTATTGTTTGTTTAAAATTTAGGGTTAGGGTTAGTGTTAGGGTTAGGGTTAGAAATATGTTTAGAATTAGCTTTAGTTTTAGGGTTAGAATCAGGGCTAGGTTTAGGATTACGGTTACAGTTAGGTTTAAGTTTAGGGATAGGGTTAGGGTTAGGGTTAGAATAAGGTTAGTGTTTTAGGTTTAGGGTTAGGGTTAGGGTAAGAGGTTAGATTTAGGATTAGTGTTAGGTTTAGGATTAGGATTAGGGTAGGTTAAGGTTATCATTAAGATTTGGATTAGGTTTATTTTCGGGGTAGGTTTACAGATAGTGTTAGGGTAAGGGGTTAGGGTTAGGTTTATTGTTGGTGTAAAATTTAAGGTTAGGGTTAGAATTAGGGTTAGGATTAGCTTTAGTTTTAAGATAGGATCAGAGTTAAGGTTACTGTTAGAGTTAGGGTTAAAATCGAGTTTAGGTTTAGCTTTTTTTTATGGTTAGAATCAGGGTTAGGGTTAATGTTAAGTTTAGGTATAGGTTAGGGTTAGTTTCAGATTTAAAGTTAGGGTTAGGGTTAGGTTTAGGGAAAGGGATTATGGTTAGGGTTAGGGTTAGGGTTAG